>NW_028188589.1:10111535-10201535 GCF_057382275.1 Copadichromis virginalis
GTTGAGACGTTCCCCGTCCGTCGGCTAAACGCTTGATTGAAACTTCAATGCGACAGTGACACCAAGTAGAATTATAAATGTCACATAGCCCCAAACATGTCTTTTTCAAAGCCTGCGGTGAAGAGAAAGGTTGGTGATGAGCACCGACAATTTCAGGAAAAGTGGGAAATGCAATATTTCTTTGTTGAGCACAGGGGCACCCCGACCTGTCTTATTTGCACAGAGAAAGTTGCGCTGCACAAGGAATACAATTTGAAACGTCATTACACAACTAGACATGCTGAGCTGGATGCAAAATACCAGGGAGACGAGAGAGCGAACCGGGTTGCCAGTCTTAAAACAGATCTACTGAGGCAGCAAGATTTCTCCAAGAAAGCAACCAAAGAGAATAATGCAGCAGTCGGAGCCACGTGGTTAGTGAACTGATTGCTAAAGCAGGGAAGCCATTCACAGAAGGTGCATTTGTCTAAAAGTGCATATTGCAGGCTGCAAATATAGTCTGTCCGGGAAAGAAAGGTCAGTTTAGCAACATCAGCCTTTCTGCCAACACCGCAGCAGATCGCATTTCTGACCTGTCAAGTGACATTTATGACCAACTGTGTGAGAAAGCCAAATGTTTCAGTGTATACTCAGTCGCTCTTGATGAGACCACAGACATCACCGACACTGCCCAGCTCCCAATGTATGTCCGTGGTGTTGATGACAGTTTTGAAGTGATGGAGGAGCTGCTCACAGTAATTCCAATGCATGGCCAGACCACCGCTCAGCAGATATTTACAAGCTGTGTGATGCCATTGAGAATGTTGGTTTGCCATGGAAGAGGTTTGTTGGAATAACAACAGATGGAGCGCCATCAATGACAGGGAGGAAACATGGACTGGTGGCACAAAACAAACTGGAAGAGGAAGGCGTGGAGGAGGCCATTGCTCTGCACTGCATCATCCATCAGCAGGTCCTTTGCAGCAAATGCCTGAAGTTTGACAATGTGATGTCTATTGTTGTGAAATGCATCAACCAAATCAGATCCAGGGGCTTAAAGCACCGAAGGTTCTGAGCTTTTTTAGAGGAAATGGAGTCAGAATATGGGGATGTGCTCGACTTCACTGAGGTACGTTGGCTCAGCAGGGGAAATGTATTAAAGAGACTTTTTGAGTTGAGAGCAGAAGTGAAGCCTTCATGGAGAAGGATGGAGTTAGTGTTCCTGTGCTAACTGATCCCAAAATGGCTCATGGACTCAGCTTTTCTTGTTGATATGACACATGAGCTTAATGTACTGAACAAGACGTTACAAGGCCAGGGGCAACTTGTCAGTGCTGCCTATGACAACGTGAGAGCATTCTCCACAAAACTGGCGCTCTGGAAAGCTCAGCTCTCTCAGACAAACCTTTGCCATTTCCCAGCATGCAAGGCACTCGTGGATGCAGGCACACCATTCAGTGCTGACGAGTATGTTGATGTCATTTTGAGGCTACAGGAGGAATTTGATCACAGATTTGCTGACTTCAAGACACACAGAGCCACCTTTCAAATGTTTGCGGACCCCTTCTCCTTTGATGTGCAAGATGCCCCTTCTGTGCTTCAAATGGAGCTCATTGAGCTGCAGTGCAACTCTGAACTCAAAGCAAAGTTCAGGGAGGTGAGTGGAAAAGCAGACAAGCTTGGACAATTTTTGAGAGACTTGAGCCCTAGTTTCCCTCGGCTTTCCCGAATGTTCAAGCGGACCATGTGCCTTTTTGGTAGCACATACTTGTGCCAAAAGCTCTTCTCCACTTTGAACTTCAATAAGTCCAAGTACAGGTCCAGACTTACGGATGATCATCTTCAAGACATACTGAGGGTCGCAACTGCTTCCTCCCTCAGGCCAAATCTGGCTCGGCTATGCGAGAGGAAACGC
Organism: Copadichromis virginalis; assembly: GCF_057382275.1. Lineage (NCBI taxonomy): Eukaryota > Metazoa > Chordata > Actinopteri > Cichliformes > Cichlidae > Copadichromis > Copadichromis virginalis. The sequence continues at coordinate 10,113,430 of NW_028188589.1, forward strand.
TGCCAGGTCTCTAGCAGCAAGGAGTAGGCAAGAGAAGCCATGTTCAGAAGAACAGTTCATTTTCTCCAGTGTTCCATTCATGTTCAGAAGAAGGTTATAGAACTGTTAATACAGACATTTCAATCTAAACACAGCAGATATAGAAGACTGAAAAATATCTTATTATTGTTTTATTTATGTATTACAGATTGATTTATTTTCTTATTAATTCTTAATTTGTTTATTTATTTTTCATATTTTGTGTTAAAAAATAAAAATAAAGAGATTTGAGAAGATTGGAATTTTTTAACCATGCCTTTCTTGTGGAAAACCTACTGCGGCCCAGCCTCACCCAGACTCTGCCTGCACCGGCCCCCAGCTAAATTGAGTTTGAGACCCCTGTCCTACACCATAAATCTGTAAGAGAGGGTACGACCTCTCTCATGGCCCCAAGTGGTGTGTGCATGCCAGAGCACTCTGGAAGGCACACAGAGTCTTTACACACTACTAAGGATCAAACCTATATCATCATGCAATCGATTATACAACTCTAAGCATATATGAGTAAATATTTCTAAGCATCAATCAACAATATAAACCTTACAGCTGGTTTTAATAACAGAATTCATTTGTTTCTCAAATGAGAAAGAGCTATCGAGAAACACTCCTAAATCTTTAGTTCTTAACTTTTCCAGTGGGCCAAGGTCAACATTATTAGATAATGCTAATTCTTTTCCCTTACATTATAACAATGTGAGGAGTTAATGCTAAGTATACTGCCATTAGCGGCTAATTCTAATTAGGGGTGAATAATTATTAGTAGCTAATGCTAATATCGTTTTCTCTTCCCTTTTAACAATGTGAACAGCTAGTGCTAGGTAGGCTGATGCTAGCAGCTAATGCTAATTTGACGTGAATTAGCATTATATTAGTGAGGAGTTAATGCTAAGTAGGCTGCCATTAGTGGCTAATGCTAATTTTAGATGAAAAAGCATTAGCACCTAATGCTCATATTGTTTTCCTTTGCTTTGTAAGAATGACAGCAGCTAATGATACGAAGTCTACCATTATTAACTATTGTTAATTTGATGTAAATTAGCATTATCTGATAATGGTAACCCTTTTCCCCTGCATTATAACGATGTCAGGAGTTAATGCTAACTAGGCTGCCATTAGGGGCTTACTCTAATTAGGTGAATAATTATTAGCAGCTAATGCTAATATTGTTTTCCCTTCCCTTTTAACAATGTGAGCAGCTAATGCTAATTTGATGTGAATTAGCATTATATTAGTGAGCAGTTAATGCTAAGTAGGCTGCCATTATTAACTAATGCTACTTTGACGTGAATTAGCATTATGTGCTAATACTAATACTGTTTTCCCTTACTTTTTAACAATGTGAGCGGCTAATTCTAAGCACGCTCTTGTAAATAGCTAATTCTAATTTAGTGTGAATTAGCATTATTCAATAATGCTAACACTGTTTTCTCTTACTTATTAAAAATGATAGTAGCTAATATTAATACTCTTTTCCGTTGGGTAACAACGATGTGAGGAGTTAATGCTAAGTAGGCTGCTTTTAGAGGCTTATTCTAATTAGGGCTGAATAATTATTAGTAGCTAATGCTAATACCGTTTTCTCTTTCCTTATAACAATATGAGCAGCTAATGCTAATTTGATGTGAATTAGCATTATATTAGTGAGGAGTTAATGCTAAGTAGGCTGCCATTAGCAGCTAAAGCTAATTTGAGGTGAATAAGCATTAGTAGCTTATGCTAATACCCTTTTCTCTTGTGTTATAATGATGTGAGATGTTAATGCTAAATAGGCTTCCATGAGTGACTCCTTTCCGTTGCATTATAAAGATGTGAAGAGTTTATGCTAAGTAAGCTGCCATTAGCAGCTAATGCTAATACTGTTTTCCCTTTCTTTATACAACTTGAGCAGCTATTGCTAAGTAGGCCACTTTTCTCTGCTAAGGATTTGTGTGACCATGATGGAAACTCTGATAAGCTAATGCTGCTAAGCTAATGCTGTTTATGGGCCCTGTTAGAATCAATATTTCATTCTCATTCTGTTGTTTGAGAACAATAACAGAAAAATGTGCACTTGAGAACAAATTTATTGTGAATTCAGCTGTGAATGTACAGTTTGTCATTATTTTAGCTTCCATTTCCAAATGTTAGCTGACACTTTATTAGGTACACTGGTATCTATATCAGGTACACCTGTGACCTAAATGTTCCTGCAAACAGACTCCTTGGAGACCCCTACATAAATATCCATGAACTATCCAGCTAGACTAGTGTGTCTGTCCCTGAAAATATTCCTGCATGTGTGATTGTTCATGTGTCATCTGCAGGAAACAAACAGGAAGTGAGTGAAAGACACAGGAAATGTTTCCAGCTCTTCCTCCTCTATCAGATTTTCTCTCCATACCTGAGAGTGTCCAGTCTCCAGCCTGGATCCTTCAGTCCAGCCGAAAGCAGCTTAATTCCTGAATCACCTGGATGATTGTAGCTCAGGTCCAGCTGTCTCAGATGGGAGGGGTTGGAGCTCAGAGCTGAGGCCAGAGAAGTACAGCCTTCCTCTGTGATCAGACAGCCTGACAGACTGCAGACACACAAAACAACAATCAATCTGTCAACAGTTGTTTTCTCTTTGTCACAATAACATCTATCCATCCATTGTAACTTTATTTATAAGTGACAATACCCAACAGACAACAACAGTCATCTGAAGCTGTTTAACAGTGTAAGGTAACCGCCTCCACTGTGAGCAGCACTTGGTGATGGTGGGAAGAAGAACTCCCTTTGACACAAAGATCCTCCCAGTGAAAACAGGCTCCAGGAGGAGCATCTACCATGACTGGTTGCAGGGTGAGGGGAAAGAGAAGAGATGAGCTCAGAGAGACATGAACAAAACAGAGAGACAAAAGTTAAGGACATGCAGTAGTGACATATAAAAGCATCAGGAGTGAAAAGAGGGGAGAAGAAAGCAGAGCATCATGGGAAGTCCACCAACAGCCTGAGCCTATAGCAGCACAACTCAGGGATGGCCTCCCTCTTCCCGCTCCTCCACAACCACCCACACATGCAGGGCCTTGGAGTGGGGGTATGTCACCAGGGTGCAGAGGAGGCTACCCCCCCCCCCCCCGTCCCCTTCTGGCTGCCTCTGCCTCAATTTTATCCCACAACTTAGACATTCACATTATTCACACTCTCATTACACATACATATAGGATCTTGGGGGTGGGCACAATCACGGAGTCCAAATCACCATCAGGGTGTATACCTCACCCCTGACGTCGTTGCCCACCTCTCAATTTTAAATACACTTAGTCATTGAGGGTTAGCAGGAGGGACTATGCGCTTACCTGCTGCTCCTTGGCAGGTAGCTCCATGCCCTCCTGGGTTTTAATTGCACCTTAGAACACATATGCATCAACACTACAATGAGCGGGTGGAGGGAGGTTTGGAGTCTTCTCCCACCCCCATTCTCTGCGGCCTGCTGGAGCGGGAGGGCTAGTAGGAGGAGTTGGCCGTCCGACTGCGGTCTGGGGTGTGGGGCCTCCCTGCTGCTGCGGAGTCGGGGTGGTCTGCCTCTCCCCACCGCAGGGAAAAGGGTAACACCACCTGGGTCTGGGTGCAATTCCCCCCTCCAGGGGCAAGGGTACCTAGACCCGGTTTGTAGAGTACGCTTGGGGAGTGTGATTGTGTGTACAGCGTCTCTTTATGTCTGTCTCCACGTTGGTTGAGTGTGGAGTGAGTGCATATGAGAGCATGAGGGTGGGAATGGATGTTTGTATCTGTGTGTGCCTGTATGTCTGTGTCTATATGTCAGGTTGGGTATCAGACGCCACCTCTCTGGGGACACCTCAGGCCCTCCAAGGTTTGGAGGCCTATCTCCACCCACCACCACTTCCCCTGCCGGTGGCGGACTCCCTCAGGTGTCGGTGTGTTGGTGGTTCTTTGTGTCTGGGGGTGGGCGTCCGGGTACACACCGGCTCACTCCTTGGCGGCCGCTTGTCGGGGCCTGGGGCCTGGGGCTCGCTCGGGCCCCTTTGGAGGTGGGGTGCCCCCGGCCTCTCGGCCTAGGGCTCGGTCACTCAGGCGCAGCTGGGGGCCGGCGGAGCTCACGGGCGCGTCACTGCAACTCCCCCTGACTTCTGCTCCGCGGCTGCTGGGCGAGCCCTCATCTGGGACTCTCCTCAGCTCTTACTGGGACAGTGGCGCGGCTGCCCCTCTGTTGGTCTTCCATGGTCTCTTGTGTTCTGGGGGCCTCTGGATGTCTGGAGTTTTGATCTCCTCCATACCCGCTTCACACCCTGGAGGACGGGGCTGTGGCCCCCCCACACTCCCTAGCAGATCATTACATGGAGAAACCTTTGGAATGCAAGCATGCTGATCCACACAGGTATGCACACAGGTGTATTCACAGACGCGGACTAAAGCTTTCTTGGCTGCTGCCTCAAAGCACACTGTGCGCTGTCTATCTTGCGTGCTGCACAATATCGTTTATTACTTAGTAAATACTTATATCTATGACTAGCTAGTTTATTGTGATGGTGCTTTTTTTTCTATTATTATGTTGCTCTTTGTTGTTTGCTGTCTCCTCTGTTTGTTTGTTTTTCTCCATACAGGTGACCCAGGAGTTTTTTTTTTGTTGTTTGTTTGTTTTTTCTCTCTTCCCCCCCTTCTCACCGTCTCTTCTCCCCTTTGGTTTTCTTTCTTTCTCTCCCCCTCTCTCTCTCATTCATTCCCCCTGTCCTATTTATTAAAAAAAAAAAAAAAAAAAAAAAAAAAAAAAATGACAAAGGATGAACTGAAGCTCTGCCATCACGTAATGTCGCATACTGCTGTTTCTGATGTCATTTAGAAAAAAAAAAGAAAAAAAAAAAGGGATGGTTCAGGGTCACCTGATCCAGCTCGAACTATAAGCTTTATCAAAAAGGAAAGTTTGAAGCTGATCTTCAAAGTAGAGAGGGTGTCTGTCTCCTGAACTCAAACTGGGAGCTGCTTCCACACCCAGTCCAACATAGCCAGGCTTTCTTTGCTGCTCTGACAAAACCTCAAATCCCAGTCAGAGATGATGAGCATCATCACAGTGATGATCATTTCTCTGTAACCCAGGCTTTCTGCTTCAGGATCTGTGCACGCTGACAGAACAAGGAGACCTTTAAACATCATTTCACTAAATGGATGGACTGAGCTCAGCCTACAGATGAACTGGTGCCAGAGATCATAAAGAACATCAAACAGTCAAATTCAACACTTTTAATGGAAATATGAGATTAATGCTGCAGACAATCATGAAGCTGCTGAATTCATGAACATCAAGAATGCAGCAAGTGGTAAAATAAAGATTTGACCTCAGTGTGCTCAGTGTTCCTGTCTATTCCTAACATATTCCTAACATGATAGCTGCACTTTAGAGCTCTAAAACTGGAACTGACACATGTTTAAACTCTACATGTTACTCAGTACATTCAGTTCTGACACTCGCCCACAGTCCAACAAAGGAAACATGGAGATCACATCAGTTTGTCACCTAAGTCTAATTTTTAGGGCAACTTAACCTGCATCGCGCACAACACCAAGGTTGCCATGGCAATCACAGCTGACAGAACAAGGAGGCTTGAAATGGGCGTCATTATGCGTCTCAGCCAATGGGAGCATTGAGGGTGGGCCTAATACTACTGCAGCGCTCACATGACCCAGGACAGAAAGAAAGGGGCGGGGACAGAAACATGGAGACAGGTACAGATCTTTGACATGTTCATTTTAAACTGTTCCAGGAGGCAGTGTTGATACAACTAAAGTTATCTGTTGTTGAAGAAGTCGGTCTGAGGAACGTTCTTAGGATCAACAAATGACGACATGTATGAGCCTCAAGACGCAGCATCACAAGAAGAACACATGAGCTGTAGAAAAAGGAGAGACTACGAAAGCCACGGTGTTACAACATGAACCAGCTGTTGGTCTCTCTGGAGACTACTGGGCGTGGCTGGGTAACCATGGTTACCTGGGAGTTACAGAAACGTGCAGAACATGTGATTCATGTTGCACAGCAGTGGGACATTTGAAATAAAGTCAGCACACTCAGTACAGATAGTGCATCAAATATGATGCTGCTGCCAGACGTCTGCCTTTGAACACGTCCCTGCATCGCGCACAACACCAAGGTTGCCATGGCAATCACAGCTAACAGGGACAAAGCGCACAGCTGGAAGCCTGCAGGTATATTTAACATGATGTATTTCTCAGTGTCCTGTCTGTGTGTGAGAGACAAACAGCCTCTGTATGTGTGTGTAAATACAGCATGAATATGTAGAGGACATGTTTGTGGATATAAGTAAATGAAAGCTCTGCGTCATTTGAATCTTCTTGTTTCTGTTGCAGGTCTGTGACTGAACTTCTGGGAGGAGAAACGTTGGTTTCATGCTCTGTGATTCTGTGTTTTGTCATCTCTCTCACGTGATGCAGAGCTCAGATGATGACCCCGCCTACGTGGTCAAATTCAAGTCTACATTCAGAACAGACCTGGAGACACGCAAGCAAAATGCCAACATTGTATATGTGAAAACTGCTGCTGGAGCCAGATTCAAGGAGCTCAAGTGTTTACCCAGATCTTACTGAACTCACTGCAGGAACAGAGGGTTGTTGGAGGGAAACCTGTGGAAGCAACAACATCCGAGCCACCAGAGAAGAAGTTGGCCCTGTTGGTGCTTCATCAGAGTGTGAACAGGAGGAAGACTCAGCTGAGAACAGTGTGGTGGATACAGAGCAGAGCCCACCATCAGTACAGAGGCCTGTCCATTAGAGTGCTGCTCCAACATGCAGCACATGTACTTGGCCACAGCTGCAACATCTGTACCTGTGAAAGCTTCTTCTCTGTTGCTGCTCATATTGTGCAGAAGAAGAGAGTTTCTTTATCATCAGAAAATGTCAATGAGCTTGTGAGTCTCAGCAGCTGGCTCGGTGCAGAGGAGGAAGAACATGTCAAGTCAGAGGAAGATAAATGCAGTTCATGTTGTCAACTCAACCTGGACTGTTGAAAGAGTTTTTCTTTGTCTGGTTTCTGACTGAGATTCTCCAAAGGAAATCCAGCACAAACACACACTTCACACACTCAAAGTCCTGCACAGTAAATGAGCTGATGAGCGTTTGTGCTGCTGCCTGATAACAGAACAATAGTTCTGCTGCTTCCTGTTCTGGAAACACACATTTATAAATGTTCACTTGCTGTTGATCAAAGGTATGTTGGTGGCTCTGGACGCTGAGGGAACTTTGTAAAAAACTAGATCAAATGTTAACGTCCTGGCAGAGGCAAAGAACTTTGATTTGATATTTGATTAGATTCATGTTTCAGCTCAGACTGACAGAAATATTTGAACTGCTGCTGTGTTAAAGGGAACACTGCTGTTAGAAAGCACCTGATCTGTTTCTGCACACTGAATGTTGCACTTCTCATACTGCAGTACTATTAAAATAAGTACACAATGCACTACTTTTGATCTCATGATTGAATGTTGCTGTAACAAAGCCATTAATGTGATTCAAAGTGTTCATGGTTTCCCAGCACAACAAATGATTGCACAAGTGTGACTGATCCACTTTCTAATGTGTGTGTAGCCCACACTGTGTGTCACTGTGTCACAGGTGAGTCTGTGTGTCCAGGTTCTATGAGGACAACAGGATATAGTGACTGAGTCCAGCAGCTTAAAGTCTGACTCCATCCTCCATTTAAATAACTCACAGCAACAACTGAATAGCTTTGCCTTTGTGTAGCTGACACTTCATTTTAATGTCCTTCTATTCTGGTTCATCTGGTCTCAGTTTCTATAAGCACACAGGTTTCATCAGGACTCTATGACCTCAGTGATCTTTGCTGGGCCTTAATGCTCTGAACAAAGCTGCACAGCACAAGACTAAATAGAAATGAATCAGTCTTTCATTCTCACTGCTGTTTGACTTCAGCTCTCAATGTCCCACCATAACCCATGGAAAGAATTACTGTCCATCCAGGCTGCTGAACATGAAGCTGATTAAGGTGGAGTATTGTGAGGGCTGATGGAGATGATGATGAGGAATCCAGGAGCAGTGGGTGGATGGCAGCATCAGCATGAAGGATCAGTGTGAGAACACATCATCATCCACAAAGGAAACCAGTCTGAGTGTCTGACGCTCTTGTTAGAAAGACGCAGTCCCAGCAGTTAGCTTGTCTGCTAGTTAGCTGAGAGCTAGCTCACTTGTACATTGAATACCAAACTGTGTAAACCAGGGGTGTCAAACATATGGCCCGTGGGCCAAATCCAGCCCTTGAGATAATTTCATATGTCAAATATTGATGAATTTTCAGGCTTGCTGATAATCAATGTGAGCACGGCTGAGGTTTTATTCTGATGAGCAAACCATGTGGCCAAACACTTTCAGAGACAGACTGGGATCATACCATTATGTGAAAGAGGACGGAAATGTCCCATAGACAGCAAGGGTAGTGGTAGAGACCAGTACACAGAGAAATGGGAGCTGTATTGAAATGCAAGCGTGTCAGGAAAGAGTGAAAAGGCAAAATGAGCAGCATCTGGCTGCATTTCAGTGATATTGGAGACCACAAAGCTGAGTGCAACATTTATACAGGAGATATACAGGAGACGCTGAGAGTAGAACTGATAAAATTAGGAGCTGGCTAAAGTGAGACCCATTTTTATTTCCACCCATTTTCCACTGTGGAGGACAAAAGGTTTCAAACTGGTCCAGGTCTTAAACCTCACGTGTTCTTCCTAATAGCAGTAAATGGATAAAAATAAGGCTTTTATGAAAACACTGAATACAAATTGCTGCCTTTAAAAAGACTAAATGTACAGTTCAGTATTGAATACTACATAAAATAAACTATATATAAAGTGTGTCTGAATGGCAGAGATGCAGAAATATGTGCATGTAGCACAGAGCCACAGCTCAGTGTCTGAATGAGTCTCACAGACCTGAATGTGCTGTTGAAGCCATTTATAATTATAACGTAATTCTTTACTCGTTTGATCTGCTCCTTACCACAAGCCACCAGACGTAGAAGGTTTTGGACTTTTAACTATATTTTCTGAAGTTTTACAACTTTTCTTACTGTTAAAAACCTCGTTATGGCCATTCATGCTGTACAAAGTAATTAGACATGTGTGGTATCTACAGAAACGTCAGAATCTCAGCTAAAAGGTCACAAAACCATCTCAACAACCACCAAACAGCTGAAACAGCAGGTGAACATATCACACAAAAAAGATGTAAACACAAATCCCCCTGATCATCTGTTTTTTAAACATGAAGCGTCGTTTTGGACGTTCATTTACTGCTGGTTCAGTGAATTTTGGTTGGACAATGATGAAACCTGCAGCCTCAGAATCTGTGAGAAGTCTGCTTTCAGCACGCAACAGCATTGTTGTGTTGTGTGGATCCACCTCTGCAAACTCATCACTGTTTCACCATCATGTTTCTACTTAGACAATAACAAAGGAAGCAGTTCCCAGGAACTACTTCCTGTCTTGTTAACATAAGAGTACGTTGCCCTTCAAAACACCTCCACTTCTCCTCTTATTAGAGGACTGCCTTATTATTAATCTGCTAATTCTGTCAGTTGATGAAAGAAAAATGCTTGATCTCACCTGAGAGTTTCCAGTGTACAGCGTGGACTCTTCAGTCCTTCAGACAGAAGCTTCACGCCTGAATCCTTCAGGTTGATGTTACTCAGGTCCAGCTGTCTCAGATTAGAGGTCTGAGAGCTGAGACCTGAGGCCAGAGCTTCACAGCTTCTCTCTGACAGGTCACAGTGACTCAGTCTGAAAAACAACAGATAAACAATTACAAAAATAAAACACGTATGTTGAAGTGTAATGAGATACTATTATATTTAGCAATATTTCATCTTGTTTTGTCAGGAAACTGAGCACTGATGCAGAGCAACATGTGGAGAGAATCAGAGGAGAAGAAGTGAAGAGAGAACAGCAGTAAAACAACACTGAATTGTTCAGTGTGCTTTTGATATCAACAGAATGTGTCAAATTTCTTTATTTTGTATTTGTTTTAGTAGAATTGATGATTATCACTTAGATAACAACCACAGGCCAGGTCTAAATTGCACTTTGGTGACAGTTACACCCAGAAATATTTCAGAAACGTGGACAATTTGTGCTCCATTGTATTCAGTATTGAACAAACTGAGTACCGATGACCACTTAATATTTTTGATATTTTATTTGAGTTGTTCCACCTGATCTGTGTTAACTAGAATAAACATTTAAAAGCTAAAGCTATGATCACATATGTACTTACAGAGCTTTGTTGGAGGCTTTGACCACTGGCAGCAGCCTCAGAAGAGCCTTTTTAAAGGCTCATGTTCTCACTTAGATCATTTATTTCTACTTACATTTCATTCTGGGAAAAATGGGGATTACTTTGAAAATGGGAACTATTTTCCCCCAAAAATCAGCCCTGGATTAGTAAATCACTCCAACATGTTCTCAGGCAGAAGAAGCTGTCTTGTTATGAGGGAGAGAAGAAAAGCAGCTAAAATCAGGTGTAAAAGTAAAGCAGAGGATGAGCTGAATAAAGGACACTCAAGGCTGGCTTGGAAAGGAATGAAGTCCATGGTGGGGATGCAGAACAAGGAGCAAAGATGAATGTGATGCTGAATCAGCAGAAGACTTGGACTCATTTCATTCCAACTTTTTTTTTTTTATTGACATTTTAGAATCACTATACAATACCATCAACTTCAGCTATCTTTCAGTACATATATTTTTTTCTATATTTAAACAACTAAAATATCCATACAATAAGAATGAAAGAAGAAGAAGAAAAGAAAAAGAAGCAAAACAGGAAACAACAAACAACATAAATAAAAAATGCATAAGGAAAAAGAAAAAGGAAAGAAAAATAAATAAATATAGGGAGTGTGTTTTTGTTTCCATTAATGTAACTAATTTTTCCTCTAGTCTTCTAGTAGTTAACAAAGTCAAAATCTAATGCAAAAGCAAAAACTGGCCTGCGTTTTCTAATGTAGTCCATCCATTTGCGCGACTGTGGCTCAGGGGGTTGGGAATCGCATCTGTAACCGGAAGGTCGCTGGTTCGATCCCTGGGCTCTCTGTCCTGGTCGTTGTGTCCCTGGGCAAGACACTTTACCCTACTTGCCTACTGGTGTTGGCGCGATATGGCAGCCTCGCTTCTGTCAGTCTGCCCCAGGGCAGCTGTGGCTACAACTGTAGCTGCCTCCACCAGTGTGTGAATGTGAGAGTGAATGAATAGTGGAATTGTAAAGCGCTTTGAGGGTCTCGAAAAGCGCTATATAAATGCAACCCATTATTATTATTTCTTCCATCGTGATACAAACAGGTCCCTCTTGTAGTTCACATCTGCTGTCATTTTCTCCATTCTGTAAATGTCCAGTGTGGTGTTCATCCACATGTTCATAGCTGGGCTCTCTGAAGAAAGCCATTTGTTTGTGATGGCTTTTTTGCCTGCTGCCAGTAAAATATTAAACAAGTATTTATCGTTCTTTGTCCATCCTTCTGGCATAAGTCCAAAACGTAGAGTTTTACTTTCCAAAGGTAAATATCTTCCAAATGTCTCTTGTATTGCTGCATGTATTCCCTTCCAATAAGTTTTAATAACATGACAGTCCCAGAAAATATGATAGTGATTTGCATTCGTATTTCCACAATTTCTCCAGCAAGCGGGAGGGTTACCTTCATAGTGAGATTTTTGGTGAGGTGTAATAAAATATCTTATCAGGCATCCATCCATCCATTCGCTTCCGCTTATCCTTTTCAGGGTCGCGGGGGGCGCTGGAGCCTATCCCAGCTGTCATAGGGCGAGAGGCGGGGTACACCCCGGACAGTTCGCCAGTCTGTCGCAGGGCTAACACACAAGGACAGACAACCATTCGCGCTCACATTCATTCACACATTCACACCTAGTGGCAATTTGGATTATCCAATTAACCTATCCCCACAAGCTGCATGTCTTTGGACGGTGGGAGGAAGCCGGAGTACCCGGAGAGAACCCACGCAGACACGGGGAGAACATGCAAACTCCACACAGAAAGACCCCGGCCTGATGGTGGAATTGAACTCAGGACCTTCTTGCTGTGCGGCAACAGTGCTAACCACTGTGCCACCGTGCTGCATCAGGCATTTCCACCCAAATTCCCGCCAGCTCTGTGAGCTGCTACATTTCCATTGATATGCCCATATTGTTGTCCATTCTTCCTCCTTTATCTCTATTCCTCCCTCCATTTCCCATTTTGTTTTGATATACAAGGTTGAGTGTAATTTCACATTTGTTAATCCTTTATAGAGGTCACCTATAATACCTCTATTTTTATTTGAACTGCCCTTTTAAATACGTCTATCAGCTGTTTACTCAGTTCAGCCTTAGCTTTTATCGTTTTATTGACAAAATGCCTCATCTGTAGACATCTATAAAAATCCTGTGTTTCTAATGAATATTTATCTTTCATTTTATCAAAACTAATTAGTCTGCCTTCCTCCATTACCATACATAAAGCTGTTAATCCTTTATATGTCCAATCTTTGAATCTGGTGTCCAATTTATTTGGAGCAAAATGTGTGTCATGTGCACACCACTTAAGAACTGCTATATCCTCCTCTAGTTTATATTCTTTTATTACTGTTTCCCAAATTTTAAAAGTCAACTTGATCCATGGATTTTCAATAGTTTTTATTAAATTTTGCAAGCTGCTGTATGCTATAATAGCTTATATGGGGATGGAGGTCAGACTCTCCTCAATAACTTTCCATTGAGCGTCATATGAAGGATTACATCAGCATATCATAGGCCTTAATTGTGCTGCCCAATAATATTCCCTAAGAGAAGGTAAGCCCCACGCCCTTTTCCTTTGTTAAGTTGTAGGGTTTTAAATCTAATTCGGGGCCTTTTTCCTTGCCATATGTATCTTGACAAAATTTTATCCCATTCATTAAACTGTTTCTGGTTAATTTCTATTGGTAATGTTTGAAATAAATATAATAATTTAGGAAGAATATTAATTTTAATTGAGTCTATTCTCGAATATAAACTTAAATATGGAATTAGATTCCATCTCGCTATATGTTCCTTAATTTTTTTCTGTATTGGTAAATAATTTCGTTCTAATAGTTCTGTAAGATCCTTAGGTATTATGACTCCTAGATATTTAAAGTACTCTGTTTGCCATGCTAATTGATACTTATTTTTAATTTCTTCTGATGGAATATAGTTGTACTTAAGCAACTGTGTTTCACTCATATTAACCCTATATCCAGATAGTCGACCAAAGTATTCAAATGATTGCATTAATTTAGGTAAAGAGTTTGATGGTTGACCCAAAAATATTAAAATATCATCTGCATAGCAGGCTAATTTATGCTCCTTTTCATGGATATTAATACCTTCTACTTCTTTATTTTGTCTTATATATTGAGCCAATGGTTCCAGATATAACGCAAATAATAATGGTGAGCACGCACAGCCCTGCCTTGTTCCTCTTTGCAGCTTAATACTATTTGATAGGTAGCCATTAATTTTAATCCTTGCCGTAGGGTTATCATAAAGTGCCTGTATTGTCTTAATTATATTTTCGTGAAAGCCAAATGTATGCAAGACTTGGTAAAGAAAGTTCCAATTAACTGAATCGAATGATTTTTCTGCATCGATACTGATTACCATTGCTTCTATTTTATTCTTTTGAATATGATTAATAATTTGTAATGTCCGTCGTACATTATCTTGTATTTGGCGCTCTCAAATAAAACCTGCTTGATCATTATGAATTAGAGTAGGTAAGAACTTTTCTAATCGTCGAGCCATGATAGATGTAAACAGCTTGTAATCTGTATTAAGAACAGATATTGGTCTATATGACGCACATTCTAATTTATCCTTGTTTTCTTTTGGGATGGCAGAGATAATTGCGTCTTTCCAGCTAGCAGCACGGACATTCACAGCAGCAAAGGGTTCTTGCTGGTCTGAGCTGGCCTGGCCCTAGCTTATTGAAGATTAAAGAAAGTGGAATCAGCTGTTCAAACCCCCACAAGGCTGCCCGCTGTGACTGAAACAATGGACGGGTCGTGACTTCTCAAAATGGGCTCATTGAACGCAGCACGGATAAGATCTTGAAGAAGCTCATGGCGGTCGTGAGTTCTCAGACTTTGCTCTTTGAGCGCAAAACTGATAACCTCTCGGAGAAGCTCGTGGATCTCCAACGGGAGATTGAGAGACGAGTGACGGACTGTTAGATCAGCTGTGAAATTGACATGCAGTTGTTCGCACCAAGAAGTGAGCAGAATAACACACAGGAAATGGTGTTGGGCAGACTCAAACCAGGCCCTGGAGTCATGACTCTAACCTTCAGTACATGGGTCACCTGCTCAGCCAGGTAAGCTACAGCAGTCAGCAGTGTGTGAGTTAATTTGAAGACAATGATGACTATAAGTCAGGTAAAAAAAAATACTATCATCAACCAACAAGGGGAAAACAGTGAGCTTGAATGACCAAGCTTTGACCAAGGGTGGCTCACTCCTCGGTCTTCTTGCACAAGGAGTGAACCACCCTGCATGGCTATCAATGTGGTGCAACCAAGGCCATCATACATTACAGGCCATCCAAGCTGATTTTAACTTTTCCTCCCAGATACCACCTTAGAAATCATCTAGATTAGGATATGTTGGCTGTTCTAGATCCAATCACAACAAACAGAGAGCTGTTGTGTGTCCAAGGTGAACAGGAAGAATATATACATGCATAAAGTCAATAAAGTCAGAAGGTTTGCTTTAGACTGTGCTGCAGTTTATCATCAAAGACAAACAGGCACCATGCTGCCAACAAATGGCATCAAGTCTGACTTGAGGTTTTTTGTTCTTTTTTTTAAATCAAGATTAAATTTTATAGCAACCACAGCAGAGATGACCAGGGAAGGTGTGCTTGAGGGGATATAGCTACAACAGCTGGTTTCAGACTGAAGATGAACTGAGGTGCTGCACCCAAGTCTGCAGGTTCAGGGAGGGACAAACATCTGCTGCAACCAGATTGGAGTGAGAGGAGAGAGCAGGCCAACAACAACAAAGAAACAACAAGCACACTGTGGAAGACCGAAGCAGAGTTTAGTTTAAAGTGGAACTAAGGATGTTTCTCTGGCTGCCAGGATTCACTGAGTAATTCAAATGCTTTCTTTAATGCAGGACCCACCATGCATGTAAAAGCAAGTGTTTCACCAACATTTGTGACTAAAAATAGACCTGCAGTAGAAATGAATCTAGGAGCATGCATGTGAATATGAAGTATCACAACATCAGGCACATGCAGCCTAAGTGTTTAAACAAAGACTGATAACATAACAGCAGCAGTGATGATCAGAGTTTATGGTGAATCCAGCGTCTCGAGTACACCGAGTTCTGGAGGCATCAAAGAGGTCACAGTTGTATTGGAGAAATCCCAAAACTTTACAAATTCATACAAAGACAGAAAGCCTGGTGAAATAAATTACTGACACAGTTGGATGTTAAAAGTAAAGACATGAGTACAAATGTACTCACAGAGCTTTGTTGGAGGCTTTGACCACTGGCAGCAGCCTCAGAAGAGCCTCCTCTGAAGCAGAGTATTTCTTCAGGTCAAACACATCCAGATCTTCTTCTGATGACAGTAACATGAAGACCAGAGCTGACCACTGAGCAGGAGACAGTTCATCTGTGGAGAGACTTCCTGATCTCAGGGACTGTTGGATCTCCTCCACTAGAGAACGATCATTCAGTTCATTCAGACAGTGGAACAGATTGATGCTTTTCTCTGCAGACAGATTCTCACTGAGCTTCTCCTTGATGTACTGGACTGTTTCCTGATTGGTCTGTGAGCTACTTCCTGTTTGTGTCATCAGACCTCGTAGGAGAGTCTGATTGGTCTGCAGTGAAAGACCCAGGAGGAAGCGGAGGAACAAGTCCAGGTGTCCATTTGGACTCTGCAAGGCCTTGTTCACAGCACTCTGGTGGAGAGATTGAAGTTTTGGTTTGTTAAATAATTTAGACTTCTTGGAGGTTGTTTGTTGTTGTTCCAGGAGATTGAGTCCAGAGTTGATGAAGGTCAGATGGACATGAAGAGCAGCCAGAAACTCCTGAACACTCAGATGGATGAAGCAGAACACCTTGTCCTGGTACAGTCCTCTCTCCTCTTTAAAGATCTGTGTGAACACTCCTGAGTACACTGAGGCTGCTCTGATATCGATGCCACACTCTGTCAGGTCTGATTCATAGAAGATCAGCTTTCCTTTCTGCAGCTGATCAAAAGCCAGTTTTCCCAGAGACTCCATCATCTTCCTGCTCTCTGGACTCCAGTGTGGATCTGTCTCAGTTCCTCCATCATACTTGACCTTCTTCACTTTGGCCTGAACCACCAGGAAGTGGATGTACATCTCAGTCAGGGTGTTGGGCAGCTGTCCTCCCTCTCTGGTTTCCAGCACATCCTCCAGAACTGTAGCAGTGATCCAGCAGAAGACTGGGATGTGGCACATGATGTGGAGGCTTCGTGATGTCTTGATGTGGGAGATGATCCTGCTGGCCTGCTCCTCATCTCTGAATCTCTTCCTGAAGTACTCCTCCTTCTGTGGGTCAGTGAACCCTCTGACCTCTGTCACCATGCCAACACAGACAGGAGGGATCTGATTGGCTGCTGCAGGTCGTGTGGTTATCCAGAGGCGAGCAGAGGGAAGCAGTTCCCCCCTGATGAGGTTTATCAGCAGCACATCCACTGAGGTGGACTTTCTAGGGTCAGTTAGGATTGTAGTTTTGTGGAAGTCCAGAGGAAGTCGACACTCATCCAGACCATCAAAGATGAACACAACCTGGAAGTCTTCAAAGCTGCAGATTCCTGCTTCTTTGGTTTCAGTAAAGAAGTGATGAACAAGTCCCACCAAGCTGAACTTTTCCTCTTTCAGCACATTCAGCTCTCTGAAAGTGAATGGAAATATGAACTGGATGTCCTGGTTGGCTTTGTCTTCAGCCCAGTCAAGGGTGTATTTCTGTGTTAAGACTGTTTTCCCAATGCCAGCCACTCCCTTTGTCAGCACTGTTCTGATTGGTTCGACTCTTCCAGGTGAGGCTTTAAAGATGTCTTCTTGTCTGATGGTTGTTTCTGGTCTGTCTGGTTTCCTGGATGCTGTTTCAATCTGTCTGACCTCATGTTCATCATTGACCTCTGCAGTCCCTCCCTCTGTGATGTAGAGCTCTGTGTAGATCTGATTCAGGAGGGTTGGGTTTCCTGCTTTAGCGATGCCCTCAAACACACACTGGAACTTCTTCTTCAGGGTGGATTTAAGGTTACGATGACAAACAGAAGCTTGAAGTTCTGAATGAGAAGAAAAATAAACACTCAATTCCAAAAAGAACTAATCTTTAAAACATGTTGCTCCATCTTCCATCTCTGGAAAATGTTCATTTATCCAGCAGCTTAAATCTTTAGATAAATCCTCTTACTGCTCTGCAGACGGTCAGCCAGCTCCTCCTGCTTCATTCTCATCAGGAAGTCCACTGTGATCTTCACAAACGCCTCTCTGCTGCTGCTCCTCTGACTCTCTAAGCATTCTGGGTAACCTGGACTCAGAACCTTCTGGATCTTCTTCAGCTCGTTCTTCACAAAAGTGATGATGTTGTCCTCCAGCAGCTGGAACAGAATATTTATGAATGAGCCAATCAGACTGAAATCATGGAGCCAAACATCAAATCCATGTTGGACACACTGACGATCCACTGGTCTACAAAGAGCAGCATGGAGATGACTGTGAACAGAACAGATGTAACAGTAGTTGTTGTACATGTACAGACCATAAATATGGAGTCCAGCTGTGTTTGATGCTGCTGGGCAGACTGACCACTGGGAACCTCTGAGCTCTGCTGCTCCACTCTGTGGAGGAACCATGAAGGATTAGATCAACACAGGATAAAGATCCAGGAGTTTCTGCTCAAATAACTTCATCTGAATCAAGTCTGTCAAGTTTTAAACTCTCAGATTGTGAACATATCAGTAATTTTCAGTCTGTTTTCATGGACGTCCTTTCAGTGGTGATGTCAGGGATGATTTTGAAGAAGCTCATCAAACTGAACCATCAGCAGATCACTGCTCCAAAACCAGAACATGATCCGAGTCTCCCTCCACCACCAGAACACCAGCTTTACTAACGTGGTAGATCAGTGTAGTACAGATCAATAACTGATGAGTCATTTGATCAAAATCACTGAGTGCTTCACGTCTGACCCTCTGATGCTTCTGTAGACATTTTGCATATTTAATGAATGTCTGACAGTTTTACATTCATTCTATGAACACAGTGGAAATGTTGTGTTATAGTCTCCATGTTGTTTCCAGCATCATAAATTCTTAAGTTCAGAAAATTAGATTCTTTCTTCACAGCTGAAAAACAACAACATTTATTCTCTATTGAAATCTGCATCGTCCACTCCAAAGGTCACAATCTGAAGGTAACATCTGGTTTTGTTCCCTGTGGTTAACTCTGAGCATCAGTATGGTGGGATTTATCCACTACATCCACACCACTGTGGTTCAGTGTTGTCCTGATGGAGTAACAGCAGCCAGTATGATCCAGGCTTTAGCTGCTGGGTCTCTGTGTGACCTCTCAGACTGTTTAACAGATCAGACACAAAGAGAATCAGAGCAGCTCTGTTCTTTAAAGACAAACATGAACCCACTCAGGTCACACTTTCCCCACAGATATGAGCATCACTGTCCTCAAACAGCAAATGACCAAGTCGAACATTTGGATCTTTTCTCTTTCATTGTTTTCTTTTTAATGAATCTTTGTAACAATCTGAGGATGTTTCAGGTCATATTTATCCAGGAAACACAAACATGTAAAGGAGTCATCACAGCTCTCTGACCTCGTTGCTCCAGGTTCACCACTGAAGTCTGGAGGTCGACCTTTGGACCGGTCACTCCTCACAGACGGACAGCTGGACCCTGCAGACTGTGACCTCTGACCTCTGCAGACACAAACATGATTGAAGCAGCTGTGATCACACAGACTGCAGATAATGCAGCTGTTTCCTGTCAGTAACATCCTCTTAGATTAGAGTTCAGCTTTTTATAGGAAAACAAATGTCCCTGAATGCAACAGTGAGACACAGTCTGCCTGTGTGGCTGTGATAGCTGCCGTTAGGAGCGCTCATGTGTTTGCAGTTAGACGAGGAGATGTTACCATCATGGACATGTTAACAAATCCTGCAGCATCACGTGGCACAAACACTTTGTGTTCCTGTCTCACACGACAAGCCTTTGTCTAATGCTCTCTGAACACTTTTCTGAAGAGGAGCTGCACAAACCTTTGTTTGCTTTCTAGAGCAGCGTCTCATCCTCACAGAGCACAGCTGGCACGCTTGTTACCGTTAGCTTAGCCACCAGGCTAAAGTCAAACTACCCACTGCTAGCAGCTGTTTCTATCATAGTTTAGGATTGAGATGTGTGAGGTCGAAATTTACACCTGTGATTAAAATAAATAGTTAAAAACAGCCAATTGTGTGTCTATAATAATATTGTGTCTTAAACCAGATAAAATGACAGTTACAGCTGAGCCTGTGTGTCCTTGGAGACACTACTGCTACAGAGATGCATTTTAGAAACCAGGAAACATCAAATCATTTAAATCAGAGAGTTCATCTTACTAGCAGCTCACCTCTCTGCAGCAGAGACTTTAAAATCAATGTAGCCATCTTTAGACCGGTCACTCTGTAAGGACACAGAGCTGGGTCCAGGTTTGAGTCTCTGATGGATCCTGAAAAAAGTTGTAAATCTTCAGTTAAATTCTCATCACATATCAGCTGATATTATTGGTGTTAGCTTACCTTTTCTGAGCTGACTGTCTTTGCTCAAATCTCTTAAGGGCATCTTTGACTCGGTTACTTTCATTGGACACAGAGCTGGGTGGAGGTCCAGGCTGGTTCCTGTGAAAAACCATCATGGACATTTAAACAATTCGTGCAGCATCACGTGGCACAAACACTTTGTGTTCCTGTCATCTGCAAGCAACAGGAAGTTCATTAATAAAAGCGGGATGGAGACGTGACTGTGAGGGTCCAAATGTGTCTTAAACCAGATGAAATGACAGTTACAGCTGAGCCTGTGTGTCCTTTGTGTCCATCTCTGTAGGAGAGCAGTGTCCTTTGAGACACTGCTTTCCTACAGAGATGCATTTTAGAAACCAGGAAACATCAAATCATTTAAATCAGAGAGTTCATGTTACTAACAGCTCACCTCTCTGCAGCAGACACAGGCTGGGATTTAAATTCAATGTAGCGCTCTTCAGACCGGTCACTCTGTAAGGACACAGAGCTGGGTGGAGGTCCAGGCGGGTTCCTGTGAATAATGATGGAGCAGTGATGTGAGTGCTGAGCTGTGACATGGAGAAGAGTCATGGACAGTTAGAGATGGTCATCTCACCTCTGAGCTTTGGTCTGGCTCTCATGTTCCCCACACAGAGTGCTTTTAGAGGGAGGGGCTCCCTCCTCTCTGTCCTCACACTGATCCATGCTGCTCAATTCAGCTCACACACACTTTCTACCTGCAGAGGAAACACAAATCATTCATGTGCACATCAACTGAAATCCTCCTTTCATCATGTGTGCTGTCCAAATATCAGCTGCTTCTTTCCTGCTTCATCTCAGTGTCAGCTGGATGCAGTCAGACAGCAGTGTGAGGCAGAGGAAGCTGCCATCAGCTGCTCTGCTATCAGTCCACTAGATGGAGCCTGAAGCACACACGATGCATTCACTGACACACACTGATTCACTGTGACTGGAAGCTTCAGTCAGTCCAACACGTGTGAACAACATTTTAAACATTTCAGCTGATCCAGGATTCAAAGAGGATCAGCAGAGTTAAAGCTTCACACTAATTCTTCCTGCTGTTTGCAGAGAACTGCACACACACTGATTCACTGCTAATGAGAAGCTTCTTCCATCCAGTAATTCATCATCCATCAGCTCTGCTGTTGCTCTCAGTCCTGGACTCTGATCACACACTAAAAGCAGCTTTTTAACTCGTGTCTGTAAGAACTCTTAGTGTTAGCTTAGTGTTAGCTTAGCGTTAGCTTAGTGTTAGCATGCTGTGTGGCTAGCTTAGCGTCAGAGCTCTGCAGGTGTCTCGTGTGTAAATATTAATCACAGTGACAGTAAAGGAGGTAAAGGGCTGTGACGTCATCACGTACGCTGCGTCCTCTGTGGGCTCTGAGTGAACTCAAAGTACAAACTACAAGTACACAAACACGAACGTAGCTCAGAGTGGCGGACACACTCGGCCTCGTTGGTCCAGCTGTGAGTCCGTTACCGTGAACTATGGAGCGGCAGATTTGTGCTGAACTAAGCTGCACACAGCTGATGTTAGCCAGGAAACATTACACACTGACTTTAATGGAGAGACCGGAAATACAAACACACACAGTTTGTTGTGTGAAGAAATCAAACACGAGCTGAACAAACAGTAAAGTTCCTAAAGACAAACTGTTAAAGGAGGAAACAAAGCAAACTTACAGTTTCTTCACACACCAACAACAAGCTCCACTCCACACCTGGGGCCCGTTCTTCGTACCTCGCTAAGTAGGTTAGCCGGATTAGATTGTTGACGATTTCGCGTGATCCTGGATCAGTCGGTTCCCCGAAGCTCATCCGGGACTTGCTGTCATAGCAACAGAGCCGTAAGCGTAAACCTGCTCGGGAGCAGGTTTACTTTATGTAAACAGGATTAGATCGCGGCCACGCAGGTATGTCCGCTTCATTTATACGAAAGCAACAGCGATAAATAAATAACATCAATGTAACTGAAGATAATGCAGCACTTGATCCTTTTATTGATGTCACACAGATACATACAGGTCATTTCCTAAAAAAGGGAAATGTACTATTAACATCCTATTACATGTATGTGATTATTACAGATGTAATTCATATTTCAGAGTAGTAATTGTAAATTACTTCGTGTAATCAAGATGAGAGACCACGGCTATAAAAGCCAAGGTGGATTTGGGAAGCCTGTCGCAGCCATGTCCTGTCCGTTTACGCGAGCAACCCATTGCGGAAGGTGCAAGATTGATAAGGAGAGTCCTCAGAATTCAGCATATATTGCGGGACAGACAGGATCCTTTAGCTCAGCGCGACAGTGTGCTCATTGAGAGATATCAATTTTCCCGTGAGGGTATTATTTACTTAACCAACTTGTTGACGAGGGGGTGCAGGACCACCACCTGTCTTTTTTTGCTCTGCCCTTTTCTTGGTTGCTGTTATAAACAAACAAACAGATTATTTCAGGGTCTCTTTCCAAGAGACGAAAAGCAATATAAGTGATAGATATTACCATTCTATAGAATATTCTTATATTTCACTTTTACTTGTTCCCATGTTCTAGTGGGTCCTGTTGTGGCTCTAATGTGAAAGAGGATATAATATAACAATATAATATAATGTAATATAATATTGGATAATATAGTGTGATATGATAAATCTACCCTACCGCCTACTGGTGTTGGCCAGAGGGGCCGATGGCGCGATATGGCAGCCTCGCTTCTGTCAGTCTGCCCCAGGGCAGCTGTGGCTACAACCGTAGCTGCCTCCACCAGTGTGTGAATGTGAGAGTGACTGAATAGTGGCATTGTAAAGCGCTTTGGGTGCCTTGAAAAGCGCTATATAAATCCAATATATTATTATTATTATTATTAAATTACTTACGAGTTTAATTTGTCAGCAACTTTCTGCCAGCCCTCTCTCCTTGCTTTTGCAGCCTTTGCAGTGTTCCCTTGCGTTCTGATTAAACTCTGAAACTCCTGAAATCCCTCACTCAGGAGTTCTTGCTCTGCTGCCGAAAGATACCGAGCCGAGCGCGCTCCTTCGACATTTTCGCCGACCAATCAGAGGGTTGCCGATCAATGTTTCTACTATCGATGCGTAGCCCCTTTTACTACACCCAGTGATGTCACATTACTGCGTCCAGCTGTAGTAATCGTCAACAGCAGGTGTGTTCGGGGAACCGGATTAGCGAGCTCACGGTTAGCGCGATGATTTGATCTTGGATGTGTCATTTGATCTTGGATGTAGTAAGCGACGTACGAAGAACGGGCCCCTGGACACTAAACACGGACACACAGGTGAGCTGCTTCCTGGAAGGAGGCGGGACTCCACCTGAAACTCAGCACAGGTGGGAGGGGCTCAGCTCTGTGTGTGCTGATGTGTTAACTTTAAAAATATGCCGTCTGACTGCTCAGACTGAGTCAGAGTAAAGTTCACATGCTGACGTGTGGAGACATGAAACCTTGTTGTAGCTGCAGGTGTGAACACACTGATCCCAGATCAGCTCTGCTGTATTTGTAACATGAACATTTCTGCTGCAAAGCTTCAAATGTTCAGCATGTTTCTCTGTTTCCAGTCTATAGATCCAGTCACACTTTCTACCTTCACCTGTGCAGTAAAGACTGAGAGCAGAGCTGAAACCAAGCGTCCAATCAGTGAGCAGCATCAACACCTGAGCTTCATTCAGACTCTGTTATTGAAGATGTTGTTGGTACAAAGTTCATCTGCTGCTCACATGAATCCATGAAAGATTTATTTCACTGAATGTTTCTTCAAAGCTCATTTCAACCTGTTGAAGTCATGAATGAAAGTGCAGACTGAGAGTGGATCACATGATGTTTGAGGTGTGTCATGTGACATGTTCAGTATTGTCACACATGTCTAGATTGTCCCTGATATCATAACTGCTCAAACACTGATGATTATATTTGAAGAATTATTCCTGATGGCAGCAAAGTTTGAATGGAGCTCTCTGTCTGTGCTGATTTGTCGCCCTCTGGAGGTCAAAGCACAAACTGCATGATGTCACTGTAACCACCACAGTGACAGGAAGTGTTTTTATGACTGAAACACTGAAATGATGCTAACGGCTGTCGTTAGGCTCACTGACAGCAGTGCTGATGTGTTCATGTCAAACACTGGCTCAGGTCAGACTCCTTCATCCTTCTCCAGCGTGAGGCCGCCCTCAGACCCACAGGAGCTCTGACCTTTGACCTCCTGACCCTAACCATTTTAGTCTTGTTGCATCTTTAAATGCAAATCCATCCAAACTGTAGCCGAGCAAAAGAAGCTGGAAGCTGTTCTATGAATGATGTTGTTGAAGGAGCTTGGAAAGAAAAGCGTCTGGACTTCTTTAAGTTGCTTGAAGAGGGACATGGACGTCTTAACGCCCACTCACATCCTGGGACATTTGATCACAGGAAATCACATGATAGCGTGGGGCTAGATCTCACAATGGGTTCACCCAAAACCTTGGCTGATTGAGACCCACACCCGTTCTCACACCGTGGCTCGTGTGATTAGGTAGAGGATCAACAGGGGCTCCGTGTCCCTGAATTTAAACTGAATCTAAACACACCGTGCACAATGCCAAGTTAGATAAGGGTTAAAAGAACAAGATAAGAATAAATAAAAAGATAAAATAAGGATAAAAAATAACTTAAAAAAATAAAATAAAAAGATAAATAACTGCAAATAAGTACAAATAAGTAACTGAAGACACGTGTGGTCTGCAGATGTCGATGTACATGGATGTACATGGAGTTTAATGAGCAAAATGAACTTAGTGTGCAAAGTGACCTGATGTGCAAACTGCAGTTTGAGGTCGGTCAGCTGTTCAGGAGTCTGATAGCAGTGGGGAAGATGGAGTTGTTGAGTCTGGATGTTCTACATTTCACACTTCTGAACCTTCGTCTCGAGGGCAGAGGTGTGTCTCTCCTCTGGACTCTGTGATGGTAGCTGCTCTGCAGAGAGGGCAGCGGGGTCCTGATGATCTTCTCCACAGTTGTTATCACTCTCTGCAGGCGTTTGCGGTTTGCAGTAGTGCTGCCGTACCATGCAGTGATGCAGCTGTCAGGCTGCTCTCCACAGTGCAGCTGTAGAACCTGCTGAGGATCTTGGCCAACATACCAAATTTCCTCAGCCTCCTCAGGAAATACAGCAGCTGCTGAGCCTTCTTGACCAGCTGTGTGAGTTTGAGTCCCTCACTGACTCAAACTCCTTCAGTGACACTTGCAGCCTTGCAGATTAGTTTGCTGATCCTGATGCATCTCTGGAGCTGATGCTGTCCCCCAGCAGACAACAAGAACATAGATGCTCTCACTAGTCCACTTTACCCTCTAATCACATCTCTGACATCTGCAGGTTGCTCCATAGAGACTCTTGTGCAATGCCAGGTGTTTGTGTTTGTCTGTAGGTACACATTAGATATGACCATAGACGCACACACACAAGTGAACACAGCAGCACAGATGGTTTCCACCTGCTTCCCTCTTTCTTCACACAACTGTGAGGATGATGAAGAGGTTTCAGGACGAGGTGGTCAGCAAGCACAGGATAAAGCAGGGCCATGAAACTCTCTGGTGCAGCAGATGTTTAATCAGACTCAGCTTTAGGCTTCTTTTCCCACCTGGCAGCAAAGTAACAGCTTCACTAATGTGAACAGTCACAATGTTAAACGTTTCTATATCTTCATATATTTTTATCTGTTGATGCTGCAGAATAAAGTCTGTTAACAGAGTGCAGGATGTGTAGAGCAGGTCCAGCTCTCCCTTTACTGTGTCCACTTTCATCAGCCCCTGTGAAGTGACACAGAGTGCATGTGTGTCTGTCAGCTGTTGTTTGTTGTGAAGGATGGAACAAATGAACACACACTTTTAGAGAAATCTGAAAAAGCAACACGTGCTTGGGCTCCTTCTGTGCTCGTCTTCATTAATGCTGATCTTTCTTTCCTGTTTGTTCTTTGGCACAAGCTTCAGTCTTTTCTCCCAGGGCTCCTTCACACTTAGAAACACACCTACATTCATTTATACACAAACATCATGAAACAAAGGCTTTGTAAAAGAGGACATGAGATCCTCTCTGAACAGCACATTCATATCAAACACAGGACTGAACAGGATATACTGAGTCTGTGCTGTTTTCATTGTTACTTGCTGAGTATTTTTCCAGTGTTTGAAATGTGACTCAAGTCTGATTCTTCTACTGTGTGTGAACTCTAAGCAGCTGCATTAAACAGCTGCTTTTCAAACGAGGCTCAATCCTATGACTCTGTGAATGTAAACTTTTGTCACCTGCATGAATAACAATCCTTGATCTAGTCAGGACTGCAGTGCTCCTGTGATCCCAGCTTATAGATGGAGGCTAGCATGAGAGGCTCAGCAGCTAAAGCAGCACACCTGGGTCTCCCAGCCTATTAAAAGCAGCCCTTTGCTTCACCTGCTTCACTAAACATTATTATTATTATTTAAGCAGAGTGGTGTGATTCATGTAGGCATTGCTGTGTGACAGGAGGACTTTTCTTGAAACAGCTCGTGTGACGTGAGCTGACGTAAAAACAGTGATGTTAGCTTGATTCTCTTGGCTAAAACTATTTTAAAAAGAGGGTCAATCATGCAAATCTGCCAATAGAAGCCAAAGTTACAGCCCCTCAGAGTTTAAAGAGAAAAGGCCCGTTTCCAACACTCGGTTGTGCAAAGGGAAACAGGCCCACAGTGCCTGAGTGTGTGGGTAATTCTTCAAATAATATTCAAAAGCAAACATTTTTAAGCATGTAAATAAAATTCAATCATTTCTGCTCTTCAATACCTAAGAAATGAAAACTGGCAGATGGTCCCAAAATGTGAAACGCCTGGCTATCTGTGCATTTAGTGCTGCAAGTTTTCACTGTTTACCTTCAGAAGCATAAATCTTTGCACAGATAATGTTCATATGTGGATTCCTGGTTTTCTGCAGCTAATTGTGACCCAAAGCGTATTTTTAAAGTGGTTCCAGGCAATAAAGTCTAAAAATAAATACATCTACTTCCTTTTTCTGTGTTCCAGCCTCAGTGACTCTGACACAGTGCTGTAATATTTACACCTCTGATGAAAGCAGAGTTTGTAGTTGCAGAGAAATACTCGACTCATTTTGGGCATTTACGAGCAGGAACCTCAGAAAGCCCCTCGCTGCTTCACTGGTTAAGAAGCAAAGCAAACATTAGTTCACAGTGATGTTAATTAAGGCCCAAAGTTTAGGAACGAACGTCAGCACTTCACTAATGAATGTAATGCTGATTCATGTGCTTGTTTTGTAATGTGCATGTTGTGCGTTGCTATTTCCCATATTCTTTGGCACTGATAGATGAAGAGTCTCAGGCAGGACCGAGGCTGCCAGCTGCTGACAGTGAGCAGGGAGAGAGCAGCAGAAGCTGGGCAAGAGCAGGGCACCTTCAGCCCCCTTCATCAGTCAGAAATCATTTGGGTGTCTGTGTGAAATGTCTGATTTTTAAAATCTTTTTGTAGACATATTTATTAAATGTTTAACAATTATATAGAAGAAAGACAATGTAAAGAACAAAACCTGACAAAACAAAAATGAGTTGAAGTTATGAACTGTTTCTGAGAGACAAATAACACCAGGATCCTTTTTGTGTAGCTGACAGCTGGTAACTGTGCAGGGGCGGGTCTAGCAAAGTGTTGCCAGGGGGGCAGGTAGGGCATTAACAGGGAGAGGGGGGCACAAAGACATACTTTTCTTTCTTGTTCTCATTTAAAATGTCTCACTTTTAATAAATAATTATCTGAATCTTACAACAAACGTTTTCATCTGATGTAAAATGTATAGAAATCCATTATTGTACATAGTCATTTTTTAGGGTCCCATCATAATTTCTTCAGAAGTAAGTACTGCATATGATGCCAGTGTTTCCCACATTTTCTAGATTCTGCACCAGTACTGTGTGTAAAATGCATCAAAAAGTCCGTTTGATTCTTTCTCAGCTGTCTTTCTGTCTCCTTTCACTTTTTAAAGGTTGCCATGTTAGAAAACATATTTTGCCCTGCCGTGCTGTTTATTGATGTGGCAAATGAAAGGTTTATGAAAACATATCTAAATCTGTCATCAGTAATCAGCAATGATCATGTCTCACCTCTAGTCTCTGTCTTAATGTCAGGTTTCCACCGTGTGTTGTAGATGTTCAGGAGGTTAACTCGACCAACAGTCTACTTCCTGTTTAGAATACCAGGACAGGGAGGATGGTGCAGGTTTAAGTTTATTAGACTGATGCATGTATACCAACAAGACAGCGTCCATCACTGTGACAACAGCGTTTGTTTTCATTCAAAGGCTTTATGGTTTTTCCTTTAATACCTGGGGGGCCGGTCTCCAGTCAAAATGCCCGGGACCATTTTTTGTCCCAGTCCAGCCCTGATGTCAGATCTGCATGCAGTGTCAATGAGACGATCAACAACAGATCAGACAAAACACTCAGGCGGACACTCCTCTGTAGAAGGAAACATGGAAAGTGTGAGGTAATCAGTGCACAACATCACTTTGTATTTCAGGCTGTTTTTATATAGAACTTCAGCACCAATGTAAAAGTTCTGGTTTTAGGAAGATGAAGAACATTTTCAGGAAGGATGCCGTCTGCAAGCAGAGCTGGTTGAACCTCAGCGCTGAGGTCCAGACTACTTCCTGTGAAGACACGTGATGTAAATCTGCTGCTGTAACTTCACAGTTTACTGAAGCTAAATGCAACGTTACCATATAATCTGTTTTCAACAAAGGTTTCACTCCGTCCGGTGTTGATGGAATGATTCAGGCCGTACTCGTCAGGCTTCCCGTCGACCACACGCATTTCAGTCACAAACCCCGTGACTGACAACAAGGGAAACAGCAGAAGAAAAGATGTGAAAAATACTGGATGATGATGATGGAGGATTAACCGCGGTGGTTAAACTGTTTCCTGTCTTTGTGGGCGTACTCACAGGGAAGTTTCCAGGCACGTCAGTCTTGGTGGCTAAAGTCTCCATTTTCCAACATGTATCGCTACAGGTGCAAAGACACAACATTAATCATCAGTGTAAATATTTTAATGCTGTCCAAACGGTGTTTGCTTTGTCTGTCCTCTCGCACTCAGAGGAAACGAGGACGCCACCTTCAACCCATCTTCAGTTGGCTCAACCATGGCCGGACTTCCTGTTGGCTTTGTGACAGCAAACCACTTGAAATGAGAGCAAACTGCAGTCAAGCACCACTTACAGCAACCTGTGGACACGCAAATGGAAAGCACTGAGAATCATACAGAAGCATAAGAGCTGTTTATTGTAACACGTGTGTGTGTGTGTGTGTGTGTGTGTGTGTGTGTGTGTGTGTGTGTGTGTGTGTGTGTGTGTGTGTGTGTGTGTGTGTGCACATTAATAACACACTGATGTATGTTAGTTTGATTTATGCTATATCTGAGAAAACAACTGCAGAATTTTACATCAAAGTTTCCAAAGCTGATGTTTTGTTGTTCACTCTGTTTTATATTCATATAGTTTGTTGTTTTTAAATCAGTGGACAAAATAAATATTATCACACAAAATCCAGGGTGAAACATAACCAAATAACCTAAATGGTGAAGTCATTATAGAAGTACATGTTGCAAAGGTCAGCCTCCTGTATAGACTGCTAAACTGTCTGGGGGGGCCCTGCCTGTCCTCGTTGGATAAGCTCCACCCCTTTTCCATAAGACGGAGACATTTGTATGAAAATAGATGGGCAGTAAAATAAAAAATAAAAAATATTATGGATGACTCTGTAAATCAAAGTCGGCCTGAGGCAGAAGCAGAAACCATGAGGAGCACAGCACCACTCCCAGAAGGGCACGAAGTGAAGCCATAGCTGCTGAAGAGTGAAGACGTGATGATGGAGGAGATCACAGATGAAGATCTGCTGCCTGGTGACTCTTTATATAGAAGAGTGAGACTATCTCCCCACCAGCAGCTGCACTTATACAAACCCCAGGTGCTGGGATGGCTTTGAACATGTGACATTTTCTGCAAACACATGGACAGTTTCATAAGCACAAAGATTATTCCTGCAGCGGCAGAATCGTATCCACTGTGTGAGAGGTGAACGTCAGACAGTTCTTAGAAAATGTAGTTTCTCTTTAAGCTTTTAACGTCTCTTTTACTCCCATTTGTCTAAAACTACTTGACAGCCCTTCATGTCAGAGGTTTATTACCTGTGCAGGATGGAGCACATGGTCTCAGTCAGGCTGGACACGATCACTCCTACAGGAAGTAAATGTGATTTTATTTCACCTGTGAAATGATGAAAAACAGCAGAATAGCTCACGCTAACAAACGGGTGTTGAAATGTTTCATTTTCTGCTGTTTCACAGGTCAAAAAGGGCGTCGAAGCAAACTGAAGCTGAGCTGCTGCTGCTGTTGTAGTGCAGCATCTGCTGTGTGCTTCATCAGAGAACCTTCTGTACACAGCAGACAGAGGCTGCTGCCACTGAAGTCCATCTGCTAGAGAGCTTTAAACACTGGTTATTGAAGTGGCTTTGATGATACTGATACACAGTCTTTGCTGCTGTCACAGGACAGGGATCCACCAGGGAGTAGTTGTCAGGATAAAGAGCCTTCGCTTCTCTAAATATAAACTGGATACTTGTAGGAAACTTTGGGAAGCAGCATTTTTCCTCATATCGTCTAAACTGAAGTTAGCTCAGGTGCTTCTTCCATACTTGCTCTGCAGAAAGCCAAAGAGTTTGGAGCTCTGCAAACATTTGCAGCACAGCTGGATGTTTGTAACTTTGGTCACCTCTGTATCATCCCTCAGATTCTTTCTGCACAGCTTTGAAACCACGACAGCACGAGTGATGCTGAGGAGACGTCCAGTTTAAACAGACCTTTATTCCTGGAACACAAACACATGAAGGGATGCTGCTAAAGAAGAACATTTAATCGCACTAATGAATCAAGCATCTGTTTGTCTGTCAGTCTGTCAACAGTTCCTCTGATCGACTTCAGACTTGGTGGGTATTTTTGTTTTTGCAGCGGTCAAAGTCGATCAGCGTGTTGCTTTGTCTGCTGTAAATCTGCCTGTACAAAGGGAAACATGCATGTTTTAGATGCAAACTCACAACATGGCTGCATTTTTGTGATTATGTGTATTTTATATTGATTTATTCTATTATGTTTTGTATATGAATCTTTACAAGTGTGTCGATACAAAGGCTTGATTAAAACAAAGGTCTCAGCTGTGCTGTTAGGGATGCTCTCATATTTGTTTCAAATGTAATAAATCAAAGGATTTCAGGCTTTTCATCCTTTTTATTTGTTTGGTTCTAACAGCAGCTGGATAAAAACATGCAGGTGATGAATATAATTGTGTGATATTATGAGCATTGTGAATAAAGAAAGAGCAGAGATAGTAAAAAGGAAACAGGTGATGGACGTGAGATTTTCAGAACAAAAGCTCCTCAGTGAGACGATCACCTGGACACAAGGTCAGGCAGCTGGGACTCATCTAGAGAGCAAAATGGAAAAGTGATCTGTGCAGAACATCACTGTTGATTGCAGTTATTTACATCAGACTTCTTCTCTGAGATAAGAGCAGCATTTGTGGGAAAGATGACAGTATTTCCAGGCTGGATGCTGTTTGCAGGGAGAACTGAATGAAACTCTCCTGCACCTCAGCGCTGAGGTCCACACCTGTGAACACAGATGAGGTCAATCTGCTGCAGCACGTAGAGCTTTACTGATCAGCAGGTTCAAAGGATTCAGCAGAGCGTAGAGTCAGAGCTAAATGCCACATCACCATAGAGTTTGTTAACAACAGCTTTCTTTGCCCTTTGTCTCGATGGACTGAATCAGGGATACTCGTCATACTTCACCTCAACCACGTCACTGAGAGACCCCAGCCTGACACAGCAGCAGAGATGATGAAAGCAGAAACAGCAAACAGATGCTTCAGTTGTGTTTCTCTCTGTGTGTGCGCTCACGCCCACTTGTGTGTGTGAACTTTCCACGTACCTCAGCTTGTTTCTCCAACATGAGCCATCAGGGCTGAAAAACATCACTAACACATGAATTCTTTCTCTTTTTGTTATCACCTGTGATCATGTGTCTCATGTTTCTGTCATTCACCAGTTCTTGTATAGTTACGTGTAACTAGACTTCTGTGGGACGTAAATGATTGTTTTGTATGCAGATCTGTACAAAGGATGTAAACACTTGATTACAAAGGAGATCTCAGCTGTGTTGTTATGGATGGACTTCAATGTATTTGTTAAAAAAGAGAATAAAGCAAAGTGTTTTAGCTGTTTGGGAGTTTTTGTTTGATTCCATTCAGTTTTATTTCTATGGAGTCAAATAATAACAAAGGCTCTAGAACAGCCCTGAGTTTGTCCAGGTGACACTCCTCTGAAGAACAAAGACAAAGAGGAAGAAGGGGATTCGTTTTCAAGTCTTGTTTCTTTCAAAATAAAAGCTGAAACGTTTTGGAAGCATGATAATATTTCAGCCAGGATGCCGTCTCCAAGGAGACCTGCACCTCAGCGCTGAGCTCCACATCACGCCCTGTGAAAGCACAGATATAAATCTGCTGCAGTGAGAAGAACTTTACCCAACACAAGTGTAGAAGTAGACATTTGACTTTACCTACAACCTGTTAACAACAAAGCTTTCATTGCCTCTGTTGTTGATGTCATGTAGGACTAATCATACTTCACATCAGCCATGCACACGTCAGAGGATCTCCAGGCTTTCAGTAATAAAGCCAAGCAGATGATGTGAACATAGCAATAGTAAAACATGCATCATAATCAGCTGTATGTGTCGACTATGTGGCACCTCAGTCTTGTTGGCATGAAGGAAAGTTGTGTAACATGTAGCATAAGGGCTGCAAAGACATCATGTAGACAGCAGTCGTCTGTTAGTCGTAACGTATCTCCTGTTAAAGAGTTAAATGTGCGTTCTCCATCTCTGTCCTCTCACAGCTCGCCGTATACCAACTCCAGCTGTGGTAACCATGGCTGTGCCCATCAACACGCTGAAGCTGAGACGCCACCCGTCACTATGGCGACTCCAATAGGGTTACCTGTCAGCTGTGGACGCATGAAAGGAAAACAGCAGAAACACAGACATGTTTACTGGAACATTTCCTATTGACAGCTTTATGGAAAAGTGGGTTTAAACACTTTTCTATGTTTTATTTTGTTTATTTATGGATTTATTGTGAAAGGAATTTCAAAGGTTTAATTTGACCTTTCCCCTGTTTTTCATACAGACTGGAGACGAATGGATGGTGCTTTCTTTGTTTGTCTAAAGATAATGAATAAAACTCTACACACATCTTAAACCACCCTCGTTTCTATATATTTTGTTATATAAATGGAAAGTATATAAGACACTGTAAAAAGTGGAATATTATTTTATGCCATGTTATGCCCTTAGTTAAAGATTGTGAATTATTATGTAGTTTTAGTTTGCATTATTCTCCTGAATTAGAAGAAGCTGATAACTATTGCATTAGTTAAACTGATTTGCATTACATTAGACTGCTGATTTATTGTGGATGAATGATATTGTTTTATGATGCATTAAACTGCTGAGTTATGAGAAATACTGTTCGCAGAAAATCATTGCCTTATTTGTCTGATTAGAAGGGAACAGAATATGCTGGAGTTTTCTGCCCCATCTCAGCAGGAGCAGATAAACGGGGAGCCAAGGTCGTAGCTTAGGCGCCGTGTGAGAGAAAACGTGAATGTTTAGGCTTTTTATGATAAGGTGGAGGCACCAGAGGCTATAAAAGTTTGAGCAATGCTCCACCATTTTGAGATCTGATGCTGTCTGCATACAGTGTCCATCTCCCACGCGTGTGTTCATTAAAATCATCGTTTGACTCAACCCGACCGGACCAGTGTTGTTATTGTGGTTTTTTCTCTTGTTTCCATCCCCAATTTTGAACCTTAACATTTTGGGGGCTCGTCCTGTGGTATTGGGGTGGAATTTAAAGGTGTGGACGGTCCGAGGTTGTCGAACGGACAGGCACAAGCCAGTGGTCTGACGTGAGTGGGCATAAGCCGGCTTATCTAAAGGTAAGGCACTACCTGTTGAATTATTTCCAAAGTGTGCCAAATTGGATATGACTAAATTAAAGTCTACTCACTGAAATTACTGGTAGAGGGTCTGTTTTGATTTTGATGTGAATCACCGTGTGTTATGCAGTTAAAGTTGCTTCAGAGTAAGAAATATAAATGTAATAATGTTGGGTTTGAGTCCCTGGATATTGAGTTAAAGGCTCTGGTAGTTTGGTAGGGAATTGGCTATGTATTGTTATAGAAATTAGGTCAGAAACTGTTCCCAGAATTAACAGAGACTGTTTAATTGATTACAAAAAAGTTAACTTTCTTCGGTGAGACCCGTTATGATAAATTTGTCAAAATCGGTTAGGTGAAAATTATTATAGGACGGCAGCCCAGAAGTCTGCTAAGAAGCGCATAGCGAGCTATTTTCAGATTGTGTGTGAACATGCAAATGAGCTGGGAGGAGTACAGAGGACTTTTGTTGCTGTTTAGCGTGTTTTTTGAGTTTTATAATTAAGAGTTGCAAACAATGATAGATGCCTGTAATTAAAACGCTGATTTTGTTGATTATAATATTACAAATAAGGTTTTGAATGACTACGCTGAATGTTTGATATTCGGCTGGGTTTTGATATAGAAGAGACAAATCGAGCATGATTAATACTGGCACGTCAGCCGGCAGAGTAAGATTGTGATAAAAATGATATTAAATAAATCTCTCAGTGTGTTGATATAGGTGGCTACGGGCCTGGACCAACTGCCCCCACAAGCACAGCGGACGAAGTAAATTATAGTTATGGAAACCAAACTCAGCAAGAATCAGCAGCTGTGGAAAAGACAGCAGCTAGCAGAGAATTAAAGGAGAAATTAAGAGAAGCTTTTACACATAAAAGTGGGGCTAACAGACTTGTGGAGGTTGGGAAGGCGTCCGGAGCATCACAACAAAAAGGTGAAACAAAAACACACAAGCAGAGAAATGTGAGAGAAAGGCTCCTTTTAAGGTAACGCCTAGTTTGAGAAAAGTTAAAATCAACCTGCTTGCCTACAAATGCACACACATGCAATGAAGAAACAGCTTACACTCATGAACGTGTGAAGATTTTCCAGCAAGGTTGAAGCAGTGAAACTTAACATACACCCGCCGTTAAAGAATAAAGTTTATCCACTGCTAACAAATAAACTCTCTGGGTTGCAGGACAACAACTTAACTCCAAAAAAAAAAAAAAAAAAAACTGGTCTGACCAACCAGTGACGATACAACATATTTAGTGGCTAAAAAAGTCAAATTGTGACATGTTTTCTGCTGATTGATTAATATAAGTGATTACTGAATGAAAGAAAATTCCATTTTTGTGCTTTTAAACATGATCTTAAGAATTTTAACATGTACCTGTGTTGTCCTGTCAGCTTGGTGGGTTATGAGTTGATTATATGATATATTATATATAAGAGAAAAAACAAAAAAAGGGGGAGAGAAGGTTGACACAGGGCTCGGCCCCGGTGTTTCTCCCCTCTCTGAATGACACAGCCAATAAAACATCATTCTGGTTCGTTCGTTTTTGTTTTGTTTTTTCTCTTTCTCTTTTTCTCTCTTTCCTTTTTTCTCTTTATGCTTGATTACAGGCTGCTTTGTCGGCCCAGTAAGCCAGGCGGACCCTGGACTCCTGCTCTCCCTCCCTACCATCTTTGCTCTCTCCTCCACCATCTTGGATGTGACCCTGACCAAATGCTACAGCAGCTGGACCCACAACAACAACTTGAAAATGTCAACAGTGCTGCAGGAAAATGATCTCATGCAGCAGAGACGGAGAGAGTTAAATCCAAGGCCCGTTTCACTACACGGGGAGATTTCCGTCAGTGTCTTTTCTTTCTGAGAAGACTGAGAAAGGCCTGGCTCCCACCACCGATTCTGACCACCTTCTATAGAGGAACTATCGAGAGCATCCTGAGCAGCTGTATCACTGTCTGGTTCGGGAACAGCACCATGCCGGACAGACAAGCTCTACAGAGGGTTGTGCGGTCAGCTGAGCGCACCATCCGCTCCGAGCACCCTGACCTGCACTCAATCTACAGCAGGCGGTGCTGGACCAAGACCAGGAAGATCGTGAAGGACCTCAGCCATCCCAACAACAGACTGTTCTCTCTGTTCCTGTGTACGTGACAAATAAACATCTGGATTTGGAAAACGAGGCACTCGCAAAGCCACCAGCATTGTGCCTGATCGGACACACCCCTCTCACACACTCTTCACACTCTTGCCATATGGAAAAAGACAGCTTCAGCTGACAGAGCTGTGATGAGACGCCCATTAAGCCCAGAGGAAAAGTGAGGCCGAGCAAAACAACGCTGACCTTAACCACTCTGCATTAAAACTGTGCAGGACAGTGACGGACCAACAATGATCGTCGGGCAGCAAAAAGGGCGTGCCAGAAACAGGAGGAGTAACTGAGGTCAGGAGGCACCTCAGAATGGACAAAACACCAGGAGAAAATAAGCTGAAGGCACAGGTGTCGGGGCTCGGCCAGGATCTGACCTCTGAGAAGAGCCGAACAGCAGAGCCGCAAAAGGCCGTGGAGAAAAGCAAGGAAAACATCGATGGACTTCAATCTGAAGTGTACGGAAAAGATTGTGAGGTTTCTGCCTCTCAGTAAGAGCTCAAGGCATCAGAGCAGAAAACTGAGCATGGTTCAGGAGGAGCTGGCTGATTATCAAACCCATCAGACTTGGAGTCCCAGACACAGGACTTGAAATCAGGCTCAGGACCTCAGCAAGGAGATGAGAACAAAGCAGAACGAGCAGCAGTGACAGCAGCTGAACTTTGACCTGAACAAAATCTTGACTTGGCTGGGAGAAACAGAGGAAGAGCTGGAGCAGCAGCGTAGACTGGAGCTTGACACTGACATCCAGACGATTGAGCTGCGTATCAAAACCCTGAAGGAGCTACAGAAGCAAAAGGGTCAAGCTAAGGAGGAGTGGAATAAGGAGAAGATGCTGGACACTGGAGAAAAGGACTGCCTCAATTGGGGCCAGAACCAGTATGGACAGAACTTTGAGCAGCAGCACCAACGGATGCAAACGGACTGAAAAGGAGGAGGGCAGGACCCCAGGGCACGCTTCAGGCCGTGGTTTATCCAGAACACCAGAACAGGAAAGTGATGAACACAAACACCCACACAAACACACACATCTACATGCATTGACTCAGAATGAAGAGAGACACACATACGAACATATGCACTCGTTGATTGAGTGAGAATTGACACACACACACAAATCGAAATGCTGATTCAATTCACTGAGAAGTGATCCACACACACACATCTACAAGCTTGTGCAATAAAGAGTGATACACACACACACACACGCTGATGCAATGAAGAATGCTTTACTAACAAATGCTGCACACAAACATCCAAATACGGAGTCGGTTACAACAATAAGAACCCATTGATTATTTATTGGTTAAATGCATTTCATGCCGCCCAGAGGGCATTTGTGTAGATTTAGGGTAAAGGGTCTAAAGCAGTTTGTTTATGAAAACAATCCTTGTGTGTGATGTCTGTTTATGGCTCAAGGCCTCCACTGAATTGTTTACTGTGCTTCACACAGTTTAGCAAGGAGCAGTGGTACAGAGTGAAAATGATGGATGAACGGTGTGAGTTTTGGAGAGAATATGAAAAGGTTGTGTTGATTTAATTTGGTTGTTTAAGTTTCTGCCAAAGCAAGGCGTTTGTGTGTAACCAGTGTCCACTATTGAACTAAGCAAATCCAACATGCTTTGTTGGTGCAAAAAAAAAAACAACGGAGTTACGGTAATAGTAGGCCTACACAATGTTGTGTGTGAAGTTTTGGTTGATTTTTGGGTTTTGCTTGACACTAGGTTGATTTTATCAGTGAGGTTTGGATTGTTTTCTTTCTCCAAGAGAGAGAAAGATGGTTTTATGCTTGGACATGTTTGTAATGGGCCCCAGTATTGGTTATTATATGAGTACTTTATTGGTTACGTTTATTTTTGCTTTTGTTACAGTGCACTGAGATAAGAACATCTGAGAGGTGTGATCCACCGGTGGTGATATTTTGGTATTTTGTGAGTTCCTGATTTAACAAATCGACTCTTTAATCCAGACCTGAGAGGTTGAACTTTAAAGCGCTATAAAATGTTTTTACTGAAAATAGTCGTAAAGTGTTTTTCTCCGTGATTATAATGGGCGTGGGAGAAATTAACTTATATGGGACACGGATCACATGAGTAGTCCTGAGCCTAAAAGGATTGTAGCGAGCCAATCCGGTCCAAAAAAAACAAGTGACTGTTTTCCTTTAAAATGATGACGTCATCTTGCTGGTGAGGGAGCTTCGAGTAGGTTGCGCGTGGAGCTCCATTATCAGCAATATCTGGTATGAATGTGTGTGGATGTATGCATGTGACTGGACTGTGATGGACTGACGACTAAAAGTTTTAACTGACTTGATACTGAGACAAAAACGGTGCCGACTTTAGGATTAGTGAATGTCCACAACAATTCACCCAGCCTGTAAAAGAAGGGTGGATGTTTTGTCTTGCTTTGGGTTGTTTTTGTAAGAACAGAAGAATGACAGAGACTAAAGGGGGAGGCTGCAGCGTCACATGAGGGTGAACTGCAGACTGAACCCTTTGGTTGCTAATTTTGAGTTATTGATGTTTGCATTAAGAAAATTGTGTTATAGTAGCTGTGTTTCGATTAATGTATCACATTATATTGTTGGAAATGTTAAATGCTTAAGTGAAGAAAAGGTCCGTTTTCGCCCATGACTGAACATGTTATCGTTAACCATAGCAGGCCATTGTAAAAATTCAATTAATGGTTATAAAAAAAACAAAACAATAAAATAAAAAATCCTCCACTGAGGTCTGTGAATAACAGGGGAATGATAGACAGCCAAACTCAAAAGAGAGGTATGTAATGATAAACACTGGTCCCCGTCTTTTGGGCGCTTTTTGAAATAGTCAGCAATTTATAACTAAGAGAGAACCGATAAGGGTGGTGCTGCACAAGAACAAGAGTAAAATAAAGTAAAATATTGTGTTTAGCTTTGAGAAGTTTAAATTAAAGTGTAACATTACACTCAGAGGATCAATATGAAGGTCAATATATCTTAATTTTGTATGAAGTACATGACTGGTGACTGTTCTGTCCTGAGCTTTTGTTTTTACAGCACCCACTTGGCCACACCAACAGTTTCTCGCCACCGAAAAAGGGTACTTGCAAAGAATAGAGAATGGGGAGGAATATCATCAAAACTGGGAAAGGTAAGCCCCAAAGGGGGTGATAATGCCATAACTTTCACTTATGGTCAAATTCTCAAAAGTTGACCCCAAACTTGAAAATTCTTTAAACATTTAGAGACAGAGTGCATAAATATAATGTCGTAAACCACATAAGGATGAAGTATTTGATTCAATAAGATGGTGATATAACACGCAGTAAAATGTTGATCATGTTGATTATGTTTATTCCAGTGTGCAGAGCAGGGTTATTATTATTAAAGAAAATAAATGAAATAACGAAAACTAGAAGTGGAACAACGTTTGCTTTAACGGAAATAACAAAAAAAAAGGAAAACTAACTAAAACTGTAATGAATGTTCACAAAATTAGTCAAAGTCAATTGGATTTATTGTAAAATGTGTTTAGTTTCATTGATGTATGCGCGCCCTACAATAGCTAAGTTAAGGCGCTACGGTAGTTGAGTCGTCTGTGCGGCTGCTCCGTCCACGCGCAGAATTATGTCAGGAAAGTCGGGAGAAAGCGCCAGAGTCCAATTGAGGATCATTTTAATATGACTGTTTTTTAGACATAACAAGAGTCTTGTAGTGGAGAGGGACATAATGTCCTCCTGAGACCCAGAGAATAAGAAAAAACAGGGAGAAAATATTTTCCTTTTTTCTTTTTTTTTCTTTTTCCTTTTAAATAAATCAAGTGTTATTAAAATAACAATCTCAAAAGATGAAGATCAGGGACCAACCCAGAAGTCACTGACACTTCACTAGCTGTAAACTATTGGTTCAGGAATAAGTGATGGCACTGAACTTTATATTTCACAAAAGTCAATTTATTTAGGATATCTGAGGAAGTACAGATTTTTATTTGGAGACACAAAGGAACATTTGGCACTTCCCTCATCTCACATCTGTTTCATTGTTGCATACAACCATTATATAACTGAAATGCCTTGGACTGCTAAACAGTTCAGGCAAGTGGAGTGAAACATTTGGTTACACTCTCGTCTGATTGGAACCTCCTTTTCTTGAGTTTTGGAGAGAACTCTTCATTACTGATATCATTCAGGTCATATCCATATGTTTGTCCCAGGTTTCTCAGTCAAGAGGACCTTGAACTCGAGATACGGTGAATCCTTTTCGTATATTGAGATCACTGATAACTTTCAGCAACGACGTGATCTTGTAGAAACAATTAGGGGCCATGGATTCATCTATAATTGCGACTCTTATTTTTACTTTAGTGGAAAACATTTCTGCATTTCACCCAGATTTTATTTTTAACTTAAAATTAAAATTTCCGGATTCTCCTACATATCGGTTTTGAACCAGATACGATGATAGATATCAGGTGGCCCTGTGTTTTTCTCTATTACACCTGCCATTGCATCTCGATAATCTTTGTGTAGTTCCTACTGGGGTCTCACTCTCTCCTATTTTGCTCACATGACTCTCATTCCTTGAAAAAACTATGCTTGAATCTCGCTCAGTCATTCTGTTAAGAATTCTCTCTGCCTTTGTCAAAGAGTTGTCTACTAGAAAAAAGTGAAATAAATATAAGTACCAGGTCCCAAAGTACATTAGAGCACAGATTAATAAATTAGTCATGTTCTCTCTGAAACTAAATAAGCCTAATTCTAAAGAACACCTAAGATCATTTACTAGATGTTTATTTTTGAAAATTAAGTAAAATCTGAGTTTAAATAAAAAATATCTTAAATGTAAATATCATGCTTACCTTTTTTCTTCCAAAAATGTGCTTGTGGGGATGCCAGCCATTTTGAACAGGAAGAACAGCTGGCAAGGCCGTACCCCCACATATGGGATAAAATTTTAACATCAGGACTTAGATGAGTGGTAAGTAAAGTATGAGAGCTACAAGCAAAACTAAATGTGTACTACAGTGTGCAAAAATGAAATACTGGGTCATCAGGGGGTCATGAGGGACATTTATAAAACAAAAAAATCCCACTAATCTTAAAGTGCACTTGAAAAGCTCACACAAGAAGGTTAACCTAGCTTACCTAGAAGACCTCATCAGGGGGAGCACACTCCCCCTCTTTGAAGAGCTCACCCACTTAACTCACATCCCAAGAAAACAGCTAACCCCAGATAAGGCAGCGTGATGTATCCCGAGATAACAGGACTGGGGCATCTAAATAAAGGTGTGAAACAATCGCCTTCAAAAGATTATCAATTGACTTCAACCAAAATTAGGAACACGCAGTGCTGCAAGAGTTAATAGTCTTAATACCCAAGGATAAGCAGAAGAGCATGACTGATAGGATGGAGCTAGGATTTGGCGACACTTAATTCTTGCAAAACACAACTAAAACTATAACTAGCACTGATCAAAACTAAAATCTAAACTAAGGATTTTCAGAAAATAAAAACTAGACTAAACTAGCAAAGAATTGGTAAAAACTGATTGCAACTGGTATAAACATCAGGACTGATGACTATTGAAAATCTGGAGGTAAAACTAAATGAAAATAAAAACTAATGACAATGGCAAAACGATTAAAACCCTGGTGCAGAGATTGGCAAATCTGACCAGGAAATGTTATAAAATGGATTGTCGGAACAGTCAGCGTTAAAGTTACTTTTGACAGTCCATACTAGGATGGCATTGGACATTATCAGGGTGGAAAAGGGTTGGTGTGACCAAGGTGTGGTTTGGCTTGTTGTATGTATATTTCGAGATCATGTGGCTCTGGATGGACCAGTTACCAGGGCATGGAAGGAGGACAGACTAATTTAAGAGGAGAAGGAATTTCCTGGGATTGAAGATCCTCTGGGTGAGTGGTTGATTAAAAGCATGCATAAAATAAAAGCTATCTGTTGTTATTAATTGGTAATAGATTGATGATTGGCCACATCTACAGCTGTATTGACTTGTGGTGGACGTAGTCTGCTTCATGTTTAAGTAATCTAATTAACAGATTGAAAATAGTCCCATTAAAGGAAGAGTAGGCAGCGCCACCCTCTGAGATGTCAGTCATGAAGGAGCTCAGTGATTAATTAGGTGAGCTGCATTCATGGCTGAATCAAAACAGAGTTTCCCCTGTTGTGGTCAGTAAGGGGAGAAAAGGGGGAAATAAAATTAAGAATAAAAGAGGCATTTATAAACGTTTAGGTGTCAAGTGAAACGGGACAAAAGGGGGTGTTTTACTGTTATTTTCAATATCAGCATTATTATTGTATGAGACTCATGCAACAAGCATTGCATCGATGATCATTTATTGAAGCTTTTGACCTTATACTAACATCTGTGTTCCTGTGATTGTTATAACCTCTGATGAATCTTTTATTTACAGGTGTTAGGATAATGATATAATTTTTCATTGCAGGTGTAACCATGATCATTTCATACATATTGCAACTTGTTGCTCATTGTAGAGTTGTGCTCAAGTTAATAAGGGTTAAAAGCTACAGTCAGCGCGAGGTTTGGCTGATCTATGGATTTGAGTGACTTGAAGCAAAGAAGGCCGCACGCGCTTACACACCATTGATATCATATTATTTTGTATTCAATTATGTCTTTTGCTAAGTTTAAGTAGTGGTAGTTGATTGAATGACATTTATAAAAAATATTAAATACCTGAGTCAGAACATTACACGCAGATCAACTTAACAATCTGGGAAACCTTGTAGCTGCCTAACCTTTTCTTTAAATGTTCTAGCTCCGTTGATTTGACACATTGGAATGTGTCAAAAAAAGCGGGGGGGGGGGGGGGGGGGGGGGAGAAGTTGAGTTTTAACATCAAACAAGGATTATTTGAATATCTTTATAACTTGATTTGTGTCTTTAATAATTTAGGTATGGTAAAGCTTAAGCTAATAGTGGCCCGAGAAGTTTCTGGACTTCTTTTAGAGAATCAGTGAGAAGCATAAATCATTATTTCTATGTTTAAGCCTCGATCATTGAAATGAACTGAAGAGCGTTTAGAAGATTCGTTAATTTGTTTGCCTTTTGTTAAAAAGAGTGGTTTCAATAATTTTCAGACACACCTTGCAAATGTGCTTATAATGAGTTGGCACTTGGCCTTTTGAAGGTCAGAAGCTTCGTTCGGCGTGATTGTCCGGACTGATAAAGTGTAGGAAATGCCTTGAGTGCAGAGGGCTAAATGCAAACACGCTTACACACACATAGGATATGATTAGAATAAGTCCCTGGAACATTCTGACTGTTTTAAACCAATTCTGAATCACTGGAAGGGCAGTAGATAACAACATTAGATTATTAGAGCTAGGCAGAGAGGTGTTTTGGTTTTCTGTCTCTTACAGAGAAAGGAACAGACACCAGACGAGGTCACAGAGATGCGAGGATCCTCCGTAGCAGAGACAGACACAGTGACTGCCGAGACACCAACTGGGTCCAAAGGTCATGGCGTTTGGGCTCTAGCTAGTCACCACAAAAGGATGGATCCCATAAACACAGCAATAACCATGAAGGGGTTGGCGGAAATCCGGGAACACCAGACCAACGAGGTTCGAGAGGCTCTTGGGCAAAAAGGGGACACCTTCCTGTTCCTTTTTCTGGAGGATACACAGATCGTTGTTTGAAGTCGGGGCAGAATAATCCCCTGATCTGTGCCACGACTGAAGGGTTGTCTAACCCCTGAGGTTGAAGAAAGAAGAGCAGAGGATAACCCAACTGGAAGACACTGGTAGCTGCAGCAATAAAATAAAGGTTAAAAGCCCCTTGGACAGAGGTTCTAGTCTGAGTACGTTTGAAGGGTATAAGGTAGCACCAAATAAAGCTGTGGGAGAACTGGGGAGTGTCATCTGTACCTGCTATGGTTGTAATAATAG
Organism: Copadichromis virginalis; assembly: GCF_057382275.1. Lineage (NCBI taxonomy): Eukaryota > Metazoa > Chordata > Actinopteri > Cichliformes > Cichlidae > Copadichromis > Copadichromis virginalis. The sequence continues at coordinate 10,157,427 of NW_028188589.1, forward strand.
TTTTTCTTGCACCTGACCTGTGCAAACACAGAGGTCATCTCACATATGGTTCGCCCATCAGGGGGTCAAAGGACCTCAGGAGTGGGAAGAGATGAACCCGGCCACACTGGATTATAGGGTGTTGGTGAGCTCATTATTCTAACGAACTCATCAGGGGGAGTGTAAAAAGTGGAATATTATTTTATGCCATGTTATACCCCTAATTAAAGATTGTGAATTATTAGGTAGTTTTAGTTTGCATTATTCTCCTGGATTAGAAGAAGCTGATAACTATTGCATTAGTTAAACTGATTTGCATTACATTAGACTGCTGATTTATTGTGGATGAATGATATTGTTTTATGATGCATTATACTGCTGAGTTATGAGAAATACTGTTCGCAGAAAAGTCATTGCCTTATTTGTCTGATTAGAAGAGAGCAGAATATATTGGAGTTTTCTGCCCCGTCTCAGCAGGAGCAGATAAACGGGGAGCCAAGGTCGTAGCTTAGGCGCCGTGTGAGAGAAAAGTATGTGAATGTTTAGGCTTTTATGATAAGGTGGAGGCACCAGAGGCTATAAAAGTTTGAGCAATGCTCCACCATTTTGAGATCTGATGCTGTCTGCATACAGTGTCCATCTCCCATGCGTGCGTTCATTAAAATCATCGTTTGACTCAACCCGGCCGGACCAGTGTTGTTATTGTGGTTTTTTCTCTTGTTTCCATCCCCAATTTTGAACTCGTAACAACACAAACTGAGCTTATATGATACTAAGGACCCTGGAGGTCAGTCCACCTTTATAATTCAGCACAGCCTGGAGTCAAGCTTGTTTGTGTTTTCTGTGAGGAAGTTTTCAGCAGCAGCTCTTTTCTTGGATGTTGGTTCCCTTTGTTTCCATCCTCTGTTAAGATGTTTCAGTAATGTTGAGGTCTGGGGAGGCCAATCCATGGCTGACGTCCTGTGATGCTGCATTAGCAGTTTGTTCATAGTGAAAAATGAAGCCACTGCCAATCAGACATTTGCACAGTGGATCAACTTCTGATGGTACTGTCCTGAATTCCACACCTATAATATGTTTGCACATACTGATGAATATGTGCAGCTGATTTTCAGTCCAGTTCCTGTGTGACAGACGCCAGTCTTTCTGCCTGTGTCCTTCCTTAACAATAGAGCCATCCTTCCACTGAGACTGTTTCTGATGAGGCTTCACTGAGCAGTAGATGGATCCCTCAGCTCATCTAATCGTCCTATTTCTAACACATGACTGTCAGAAACTGTTAATCTGCTGCAGCTCTTTAACTCCTCCACTTCTTTTTTGTAATCTCTTAGTTTCCTCATCTTTTAAGGTGGCACTGCACACCAGATCCAAAGTCAACATGCTGTTATATAATGGAGTTGAACCTGTAATGGAGTTTGATTTAAACCAATCAGCAATTAAGTGAATGATGATGAGCAAAGATGGTGGAGGTGGTGGATGAAGACCCGGACAGCTGTGGTTGGCTCCTCGTATAGAGCAGAGTGAGGTTGTGTTTGCACATTATTATAAAACCATGTTCACCATATATTTTAGCTGCAGACAATAACATGATTTCTTTGCTGTGGTGATTTTATTCCACTTTGGTAAAATGGAAAACCATCATTTCTTGCTGTAATTCACACATTATTCCAAGAGCCTCAACACAAGCCTTGTAGTCCGACCATATATAGACAAATCAATAGTTGTGTTTGTAACAGCTCATGAACATGAATCGTTCCACATTACTTTAAAATCATTGTAAACTAAACTGGAATAAATGAGTGTTTATATATAGTTTTGTCTCAGCTGTTCATACACAGTGTTTCAGTTCTTATCAGAGTCCCACCGTCTCACTGTGGTGAACCTTTAGCTCTGTTGTAAGCGTGTTGTTAGACCAGGTTTCCCTCATTTAAAAATAATCTCTCATTAGAAATGGACATGATGTCTAAGACATAGAAATGCTTATTATGGGTTCACTTGATGTCACTGAAAAGATGCACATGGGTAACGTGCAGGCCATCCAGCTCCGAGGTTTATCTCCTCACCTCGAGTCTGCAACACTCTCTCCGTGTCCTCTCAGATAAGGGCGCGCACATTTCTGCACCATCTTCTAAATTACAAAGAGCGATTCACAAAACAGAAGCTCACAAAACACTCATCACAAACCAAAAATGGCTCCACTGAGCGTCAAACTATCAGAATTTACTGATAATCTAAAGACTCACAGAACTCATTTTGTCTCATTGTGTCTTAGTTTGAGACATAAGTGCATGATCATAATACTGTGTAGTTAGATGAGACAGAGCTGATGCTTGCTCTTAATTATCCTCTTCATGTTTCCCGAGCCTCAGCAGTGGAAGCTACCATGGATAGAAACACTATGACTCATCTTAAATCTCAAATCTTTGTCTCCAAAGAGCTGCTGATGTGTCCGATATGATCCACAAGCTTAAACTAGGATTATAAGTGTGTGCAGTGATGTGTGTGAAACCTCTGAGGACTCACACGTGTGTGCTTCAGCCCACACACACATATGAAGCACTGCGACCTCACACAGAAGTGTTTCACACATCCAGCCTGAATCCTGATCATTTCTACAGTTTATTAAGTTCAGCTTCACCTGAACATCAGTGATGAAGCTGCTCTGACTCCATCACAGCTCACAGCTGTTGGAATGAGTCAAACAATGAAGAAGGTTCAGAAACAGCTGATGATTTTACAGAAACATGATGCAAACATGAAAATGGACACATGATTTTTTATTAACAGACACCGTTTATGTTTCACTGTGCATGACGTCATCAACACTGACACCAGGGGGCGCTCATCACCAGCCTGAGGAAGTGTGATAATGGGGGGAGACGCAGTGTTGTGTGTACTGCAGTCGGACAGAAGGAAAAACTTCCTCCTGAAAACATTTTCATCCTTCCCAAAAGTGTTTGAGTCAAATGTTACAAATATATAAATACAATAAAACACAGGGTCTTACATAAAATTAGTGATGCAGTTGTGCACTGAGCACCTTTCCAATGTTCCTTCCTCAGATGAGTCCAGCTGCTGAACACATTAACATCAGTATGTAAATGTAGCTGAGAACCAACCTGAGCACTGCTGGGAAAATACAAAGGCAACCATCAAAGTGCTGTATTATCTTATTTATTCTGAATGTTGACTTAGATCCACACCACGATTTATGAAACTATAGAACTAAAATAACAACAATCGTCTGCTTCTTTAAAATTTCTTTCATTACATCAAACCAGTGAAAACTGAAAAAAACAAAGAGCTGTTAGCATGTTCAGACCAACTTTGAGACAGAGACTGTAAAGTTCTGCACTTTAAATCCTGCCTGTGTTCCTGCAAATGATTCACACTGAAAGTATCTTAGTTTAGTATTGAGTGAGCCACAAAGCAGCCTGATAGCTTTAAAACAGGAAAAGTAAATGAAATTGACAGTTTCAGTGTAGCTGGATCTATTATTGGGGGGTCATGGCCCCCGTAACCCTGCCTGAGGTCAAATCCACCATCTTTGTTTCAGAGCTTCATGTTCTCCCGTGTTTGTGTGCGTCCTCTCCGGTACTCCGGCTTCCTCCCACAGTCCAAACACATGCAGTTAGTGGGGTCAGGTTAGCTGTGAGTGGTTGTGTCTCTGTGTTATTCCACCTTAATCAATGACTTCCTGTTAGCATGAAGTGCTTCTGTAGGACTGATGTCATTTTCATGGTTGGATCATTTAAATGAAGCTGGACTCAGATGCAGTAAATAAGCTGATTGATCATTAATGAATAAAGCTGGTCAAACACATCACGTGGACACATGTGATTGTGTGTTGTAGTATTGATCCCAATGCTGGTATCAGTCCTGGATCAATAACACTGGATGGATGCGTTCAGCATGGAGCCCCTGAGCTGTGTTACAGACAAACATGGAAACTGACAGGTCTGTGTCATTCACAGTCTGTAACACTTCTAAACAACAGAGGCTGACCCAAGTGCCTCAGAGCCAGGCACGCTCACATCACAGCTCTCTAAATAAGCCAGTTTCAAAATAAGAGCTGAAAGCTGTGTTTGCTTGTGTTAGCTTATTATTGTGGAGACTAACATTCAGTGATCATGTGTTCAGACTCATAATGATTACTCTCAGAAATCCTGATCTTTGTATTTACTGTGTGTTGGATCAATAACTGAGATTCATGGTATCACACAGCTGTGCTGCTGCTGATGTCAGCACATCTGGAACAATACGAGGTATCTGCTACCAGACTGAGCAGGACGTGAGACCTGTGGACTGTTTAAAGCTGTCCCTCCACAGCTCACTCAGACCTGATCCACACCTCAGTGATATTCTCTGACTTCCTCAGTAGAGACAGAAACCATTCAGATCTGGGACCATCAGCTGACTGATGATGTCACACAGACTGTGTTTGTCAGGAACAGTGATTCTGATGTGAGCCTGCTAGCTGACAGCAGACCTGATGAAAGCACATGTTCACATCTGTGAGGACAGACTGGACTCTTTGACTGCACCTTGGTTCTCCTCAGAGGTCTGTACAGGAGCATGTCCACCCCCACTGAAGATCTCAGTCACTGTGAAACATAGAAAGCTGCTTGTGTGGCCTCTGCCTCACATGTAGATACAGCTACAGGTTTCTCTGTCAGTCAGACTGAAACAGTGTCCTGATGCTGCATCATTCAGCTCTGTGCCCCAGTCAGCATCACTGGGAGCTACCAGTGTTTCTGCCCTTTTCCTGTAACACTACACTCAGCACAGGCTCAGCTGGTATCCAGTGTTGGACTTTGGCTTCAGCTGCTGTGATAGATCCTCTAACATAGATCAGCTCTGCTACATGTTGTTAGATAAGTGCAGCTGCTGTCATGTCCTGATGTTTCTCTGGCTCAGCAGCTTCTCCATCAGAGGTTCACATGGAGCTGATCCAGTATCTCCAGTAACTGTGTTCTGTGCCTCACTGGTTCATCCTTCTGTCTGTGTGACGTCAGTCAGATGTTGAAGTTAAACTCTGTAATCTTCACTGTGTCACAGAGTTCAGTGAGTCCCGTTATTCACAGTATCAATCAGATCATCAGAGAACAGCTGATCAGCAATCAGTGGTGCCAACAGCGCCTCCTGTGGTGAGAGGATGCAATAATGCAATGTAGCATTTTTCCACTCAACACTTGCAGTCATGGAAACTGTCTGTTGGATCTGTGTGACGTTGCTTTCTTGGTTAGAGTTCCTCACAAATGTCCAGATGATTCTTCTAATGAGGCGTCGACCATGTTTGCAGCTCTTTGGAAGAAAACGTCGCCCTTTGCCATCCTTACTTTTCTTTGACTTCTTCAAATGCAGCTGAACTCCAGCTGGTATTTTCTTGGACTTTGCAGCTGTTTCTGGTCATCAGTTCATTCCTGCAAACCTCTGAAGCTGAACAACAATGATGCTGCATTGCTGGCTGATCCCAAAAGGTTGATTCTGTTCATCTGGACGTTTTCAGAAACGTTTGCTCACTGATCAGGTGACTTCTTCAGTCTCAGCTGACTGCAGCTTTACAAGCTTACAAACAGCACATTTGCACAATGACTGAAAGCAGCAGCACCTGATATATATGATACTAATATAATACATATACATATATAATCCATACTAATGATGAAGGAACTGAGCTCACAGTCCATTGTTCATTCAGTGAACTACTCCGTTTATTTTGGGCCTCAGAAATGCTCACTCTGTTTGTACATCACTGTCAGCAATAGACTCATTCTGCTGTGTGGACAGGAACACATGTGACATCACTTCCTGTTTGTTTGTGACTGAAGAAGTTTACAAGGAATCATTTAGAAGAGTTTCAAACATCAACTGATTGAATCCATGAATCTGAAAACGTGTTTGTGAGTGAAAGAGACAGACATGTACAGACTGAACTATCTGTTCAACAGTCAGAGTGTTTCTGTAACAGGAGACACTCTTTACACTCCACTCAGCACAGGGACACTGAGGAACCAGGAGACCAGAACCTAAACCCAGGATAAAGAGTTTGAGTGAATGTGGTGTTGAAGGTGTGGAGGTGGATCAGAGTGTCAGAGGAGACTCTGTAGAAGGACAGAGTGCCAGCAGGACAGTCCACATACACTGCTGCTCTGTTAGAGACAGAGGAGGAGGAGGAGGAGGAGGAGGAGATGGATGTTTGTATTTTATTGTGCCAGACAGACTGAGGACCATTATCAGTGCAGCTCAGACTCCAGGACTGATCATTGTCTCCAAACACACAGTCATCACTGCCTCCTTTCCTTCTGATGCTTCTGTAACTCACTGATATATCAACCTCTCCTCTCCACTCGACCTCCCAGTAACAGCGACCAGTCAGACCATTTCTACACAGCAGCTGTTCCCAAACATCAAATCTGTCTGGATGATCAGGATATGACTGAACCTCCTCCACACAATGTGCCTCAATGTTATTGATATTATTATTATCATTATTATATAATAATAAAACCCTTATAATAAAACCACTAAAAACCTTTATTCTAGCGCTTCTAGACTTTAAAGTCAGCAAAGAGGCTCAGAAAAGAAGATCAGACACCAGCGAGGGAGGATAAGAAAGACAGACGCAACAACATTGTCATCCCCTATGTAGCCGGTGTATCAGAAAAACTCAGGAGAGTTTTCTCCAAGTATGACATCCCGGTGCATTTCAGACCCAGCAACACGCTCAGACAAAAACTGGTTCACCCGAAAGACAAAACATCAAAACACAGACTTAACAATGTGGTGTTTGCTGTACAGTGCAGCGAGGAATGCACAGACCTCTACATTGGAGAGACCAAACAGCCACTTCACAAGCGCATGGCACAACACAGAAGAGCCACCTCCACAGGACAAGACTCAGCAGTCCATCTGCATCTTAAGGATAAAGGACACTCCTTCGAGGATGCCAATGTTCACATTTTGGACAGAGAGGACAGATGGTTTGAAAGAGGAGTGAAAGAAGCATCTATGTCCACTGTGAGCGACCATCTTTGAACAGAGGCGGGGTTTACGACACCAACTCTCTGCCATCAATAATCCAGTTTTGAGATCCCTTCCCAGACGCCTTAACGCCCACTCACATCCTGGGCCATCTGACCTCAGGAATCCGCATGATAAGGTGGGGCCAGGTTTCACAATGAGCTCACCCGAAACTGGCTGATTGGGGCCCACACCCATTTTCACACCTTGGCTCAGGTGATTAGAGGATCATCAGGGGGTCCTTTTGTCCCTCTGTGGGGGGTCACTCCCACTAGGTTTATATCTGGGACTCTCCACCATTTGACCTTAGAACTGAAGAAGCTTCTCGGATGAGAGGTGAAACGTCTTCAAGTAACTTAAAGAAGTCCAGACGCTTTTCTTTGCAAGCTCCTTTGACATTTGACCACGAGCAATCTTTTCTGGTTTGACGCCGTCTTTGTAGCCAGAAACCAGCTCTCTCCTCGGCTTCCTCCACTACACGCTTCCCCCACGCCAGTCTCCTCCGTCACTATAAAGGGGAGAGTCATGAGCTCCATCACCCTCACCTGTGCCGTCCAATGTCCCGCCACCAGCCTCCACTGCAGCAGGCCAGAGACCACACCCCTGCCACAATAAGTAAAAGTATATCCTTGCTGTACCCTTAATGCTAAATGTGCTAAATTAACCGCTGCCTTTGCCCCTTTGGGATTATTCTTATGTCACTGGGATGTTGACCTTTGACCTTCACATTAGAGAGATGGGCAGACATAATTAGTGTATGAATTTTAAAGTAACAGGTAATAAAGAGAGTGTAGCAAATGTAGTCAGGTTTATTACTCTGTATCACACATGAGTGCCCGAGGGAGGCGGGGCTGACTGGGGAGACACAGGAAACAGAGAGACAGGGCTGACTCGACATGAAACGATGAAACGTGGGACACGGGAACAGAAACTAAACACAGGCTGAAATGAACACTGAGGGAGGGAGAACTAAGATTACTGAGAGCCTGATAAATAAGAAGAACAAAAACCAAGAAAAACAAGAGTCAAAGAAAACCAAAAACACAAAGCATTGGGCCAGGACCCACTGCTGTGACATTTATATGTGATAAAAACATTAAAAACTGCTCAGATGTTGAAATCTTTCTACGTATACTTTAGGTTCAGCTCTCCAGCCTGGCATTTGGTTAAGCATGATTCAAACATTTGATTTTGTTTAACTGGTTTTAATTATAGTTACTTTTTGTGAACATTTGTTGCAGCATTTAAAAATACATCATTTATTTTCAAACTTTTATTTGATTTAGAGCATCATATTTGACCAACGTAAATGTTTTAATTTCATATAAAATAACTGAAACAGTGAACTAAATATCTGAAATCTTTCCTTCCTTAAAAGTTATAATCCTACTTAAGTTATAGTGCAAACGCTTAAGTAACAAATATACTTGATGCTAATTAATTAATATTTCCCTTTGATGTTGCAACTATGCGGTCACTTCTGTCTTTAAACAAAATAATATTTTCCAGTTACAGAAATCATAAAGTCCAAACTAAAGTGCTACTGTTGCTATATGCATTTTATATAAATCATGGATGATGGTCCTGACATGAAGGAAGAGAAAGTTACAGGTTGCATCCTTTGACTTTGTCTCCGTGCCTTTGGGCGATTTTCAGAAGGACAGATGTTTCTGTTCAATTCTTAAATCAATTTTTTCAAACACAAACACTATTTTAAAGCTTCTAGAGAGTAAAATATTAATGATAATTATAATAACAATAATAAAAACAAAAGCTCTCAGATCCATCAAACCAAGCAGCAGAAAGAACAATAACTGAAGAGAAAACTTTAACCTTGTAGACTTCATTATGTTCCAGCTGCTCTACAGACGCTGTGACCTCGAACTTAAGCAGGTCGTAACGTATGTGCAGCTCAATAACTTCATAATCAGACCCTGTGGTATTTAGGCAGCAGAACAACTAAGAATAACAACTACAAAGAATGTTTTTAGGTTTCTGTTGTACTGCAAGGTTCTGTACAGGAGAACCAAACCAAGAGCAAATATTACGTCTCATTTACACCTGAGCACGAAGAGTCATCAACATTTAGCAAATTGAATCATCTTTGTTTAGATGCAAGAAGAATCATATAGAAATGAAAAAGTAGAAATAGAAATCCAGAGCAAAGATATCCTCTAATTCAGCGTAGCACATGTGCAGCTGCTGCGATTCACGTAAGCATTCGGCTCGTCGCTGTTGCAGATTTTTCTCTCGCTGTTCTGGCTCACAGCGCTGCAAACACAAAAATAAATATCCCCAAAGCTGTGAAAGGGAGCTAATTAGTAAGAGTATTGTTACTCTCTGCAGGAGTAGTCCAGCAGTAGAAATCAGTCCAATAACAAGGTGTGTAACATCTAGCAGGGTGACAGAAAAACCCAGGGTAACTTCTAAGGACCTCAACGTCTCTCTCACATTGTGTTTTTTAAACATGCTTCCATTTGTCACTTCAGTCTTTACTCTGAAATACAGGAAGAGAAATCATGGCTGAAACAATTTCTCATGAAACCAGGGGTGTGGTCCAACAGTCAGTTTGGTGAGGAAGGTTCCTAACTGAGAGAAGTGACCCAGAAGTATCTGTGTAGCAGCCACAATGAATCCAGATCATGAGCTTTATTAACTGATCAAAGTCTCTTCTTTCATCTTCTGTATCATTCAGTTTGCATTGGTAATGCCCATTATTGTAATGCTTTTTTAAGACCAGCAAAACTTTATTTCACTTTGGGTTAGCTGGGATAAGTGATGGATGGAGGGAATTTTACTTCAGCCACAGAAATCCTAAACAGGAAGGAGGAGCAGAGTTACAGTGGATCACTATCCAGCAGGGAAACAAGGTTTATTTCAATTTCTTGGCCATGAGTGAGATTTACTGAGTGGGCAAATTAGGGAGACGACACCATCAGATCCCGAGCCCTCCATGTGTTAATCAAGAGACGGCTGCTGTGCTACATCCATAAATAATGAATAAATTAGGAGCTAAAGCTGAAAGGACAGTTTATTTATACCATCTTCACGTGAACACATTCAAGAACATCACAGATGAAGAAACATTAAAAACTTCCACACTACATAAAACAAGAAAAATAGTTTTTCTTTCAGGTGGTTTCAGAAAAACAGAAACATCAAACATCTCCAAGACTCTCTTTGAAAGAACTAAAAACCTTTGTTCTCATGGTCCAATCATGAGTGAACTCCCCGATGAAGCCTTGTGTGCTAAAACATGTCAGAGTTTTAAAGGTTAAACATGAGTTTCCAAAACGTTTTGCTGGAGAACAATGAACTATTTGACTGAGTTTCAATCATTTACAGACGAGCAAAACCAGGACAGAGAAAACAGGACAAAACTGACTCAGTAAAACAACAGAAAAGAAGATCCCATGTAGATCTGTATTATGTAGAAGTTCAGCCCAGCAACCAGTTCAGTTCAACACAAGTTTAAATGATTCTATCTGAACTCTGTGGAGCCTGATCTCAAGCTTTTTGACTCTGACACAGAAACCAGAGGATCTTTCTGTGTCTTCAGATTCACTGTGATCCAGTGATGGGAGTGATTTCAGCCCTGAGTGATCGCGCTGATGTTTGCACAGAGCAGACAATGAGGTGAATGTTTGGGCACATTGGTAACAGTGAAACAGTTTATTAGTAACGTGGGATCGTTTGTGTGCAGAGTATGAACTGAGATTCCTGAAGCTCTTGTCACACTGGTCACAGCTGTAGTTTCCTTCCATGTGTGCACGTTCATGCCTGTTACAAGTACTTGAATGTGAGAAGCTTCTGTCACAGTGTCTGCACTTGTGTGGTTTCTCTCCTGTGTGGACTCCTTTGTGTGATTTAAGCTGACCTGCAGTGGTGAAGGATGACCCACACTGATCACAGAGGTGCTTTTTAACCCCACTGTGAATCAGTTCATGTTGTTTTAACTCACTTGATGTGGTGAAGCTTCTCCCACATTCTTTGCAGTATTTCAGTTTGTCTCCAGTGTGTCTACGTTGATGTACTTTTAGGGTCTTTTGCCGACTGAAAGTTTTTCCACAGAGGTCACAATGAAAGTCTTTCCCACCACCACAGTGATGACAGGGTTGAGAACTGGATCCATCTGTGTCGCTCTGCTTCTAAACAAAGACACAAAGACAGTGTAAGTCAGTCCTTCAACATTTGTATCCTGAACGTCGCCTGAAATAAAGAGAATCTCTGCAGACGTCCAACTACATTTGACTGTTTCAGTTAACACACTCAGTTTACTGGGCTGCAATAACTACAATACTACCACCATAATACTACAGTAATACTAAAATCATAACTGAAAGGAAAATCTGAATAATCACTCAGAGCTGCTTTTCCATACAGTAGAATTGCTAACATGCTAACACAGTTTAATGAGCAGAGTTGTTCCAAACAGTCAGGCTAAAATGACAAGATAACAATATAAATACATACCTCACAGTAGCTGCACTTGTAGAGTCTCTTTCTGGTGTGGATCTGTTGGTGTCGTCTCAGGTCATGTGGAGATTTAAAAGTCTTCTCACACAGGTCACATTGATAAGGTCTCTCCTCAGTGTGGGTAAACATGTGTTGTTGTAAGTGTGAGTCTGTTGTAAACTGTTTGCCACACTGTTCACAGCAGTACACATCATGTCTGGTGTGAATGCGTAGGTGTGTATTTCGGCTCCCTCTCCGGCTGAAAGTTTTTCCACAGATGTCACAGCTGTATGCCTTAATTCCAGAGTGGGTAACTAGATGCCTCTGTAAGTGGCTACTGCGAGTAAAAGCTCTGCCACACTGATCACAGCTGTATGCCTTAATTCCAGAGTGGGTAACTAGATGACTCTGTAAGCTGCTACTGTGAGTAAAAGCTCTGCCACACTGATCACAGCTGTATGCCTTAATTCCAGAGTGGGTAACTAGATGACTCTGTAAGTGGCTACTGCGAGTAAAAGCTCTGCCACACTGATCACAGCTGTATGCTTTAACTCCACTGTGGATGAGTTGGTGTTTTCTTAGGGAAGGCTTGAAGGAAAAAGACTTTCCACACAAGTCACAGCTGAACGGTCTCTCTCCAGTGTGGATGACCTGATGCTGTTTTAGTTTAGCCCTCACAGTAAAACCCTTCCCACACTCGTCACAGGTGTGTTTTTTCTCTCCCTTTCTTCTGTGAGGTTTGTCGGCCTCCTGAGAGCGCTGACTTCTGGCTCCATGTTGGTCCTGCAGTGACAGAGATACAAACAGAGGCAGTGAGTGAAATGCAGTCGTGGAACAAACTCAACCTTCAAACTCCATTAACACTAGTTTTAAACCTGAAGGTGGAGCGTGGCACCAAACACCTTAAAGGTCTCTTATCCCCACCTGCTGGTAGTTCTAACACATTACATCCAACCTGCTGTTAAAGATAATTCATGACTGTTCAAACACTAAAATCATGCACACACACACACACACACACACACACACACACACACACACACACACACACACACACACACACACACACACACACACAGTTTTATAATTTAGATTATTTTGTTGTTTCCTATTACATATTTCTATAATTTGTATAGATTTATACAGAATTATTCAGTGATAATAAATCCTATGTTTGTTTATTCTAAAGGAACCCCGTTAGCTTCCACAACAGATGTTGCTCGTCTTCCGTCAAATACTCACATAAAATATTACACAATAAAGTGGATTCAAGATATCCACATAATTTCACTCTTACATCCACAGTGAGGTTTCACAATTGTTCAAATATAAGCAATCAATAATAATAATAATAATATCAATAACATTGAGGCACATTACACAAATTTCAAAAACAAATCATGTCTTACAATATTTACAACAACTAAAAGCTCTGTAAATCGGCTTTTAAGTGTTCATTGAAGTTTTGAATAATTCTCTAATTTTTTAAGGCAACTTATTCCACTTAAAAGTTGCTCTAAATGTAACAGTTTTACAAAACGTTACTTTTAACTCGAGCATTTACTAAATTGCAGCTTGTTGAAAACTGTGTAATATGATGATGTATTTCATCTGGATACTGCAGCTGAGCAGAATAAATGTGGTGTGTTTAACAGAATTGCTTTCTTTAGAACTACAAGTAAGCCATAGAATATTTTAGCCTGTACAGGAAGCCAAGAAAGGTTATTATGCATTTGATCAATATTAGTATAGTATGAACATCTTCACACTAATCTGGACGCCTTATTCTGGACTAACTGAAGTCTGTTAAGATCTGTCTTATTAGCTGCTGACCAAATGATTGAACAATACTCCAGATGAGACATTACTAGTGCATTAATGACATCTTTCATAATGAAGAAGTGATACACAAAGAGCATTTCATAGCCATAGCTATGCCTTGTCGGCAGAGTTATGTGACATTAGTGATGTTTGTACTTTCAGCGTTAACTTGGTTTTAAAGCCTTTAAAATATACGCCGTTCAATAGTCGACCTTAATCTGACAGAGAATGTGATGATTTTGTGGATAATTAAAGTCAGTCATATATCCACAAACACAACAAGCTGAAAGTCAGTGATGCTGCTCGGTTTGCAGTCCTGAACATCACGGCACAAGCAGGATTCACTGCACTGTTAATGTTAGCTGTGTTATATTGCTGCCTCTGTTCGGTGGTGTCGAGCCAAACGCACTTTAACGTGTGTTTGAACGAGCTGACGGTTCACTCGTTAAGCTGAAAGAAAGATGCTTTAATCACAGCAGTCACACATGTGTCCACTGCACCATCTGGAACTCTTCTTGTTTACACTCGTAATAACACAAACACTAAATCCTGCTTCTCTGGTGCTGTTGTGTAGCAGTGTGTACACCTGAGACTGTCACCTGTCTGTCTGTCCTGCACTCTCTCTCTGTTTCTTTCTCTCTGATTGTGGAATAAAAGTATGAACATGTGTTTATAAGTTACACTTGTGTCTGAATCCTGCAGCTTATCACACATTTGATTTCCATGTGTGACGACTGCAAGTGTCCAGAGTGAGGACAGACTGAGGGACCCACTGCTGCACATCATCTGTGAGGCTTTGCAGCCCTGATGATCCACCAGGACAAACTCAGCAGTGTGTGAGGAAGAGGAGGAGGAAGAGCCAGCAGCAGCTGACAGATGGAGAGAATAGACAGACTGTTCCCTGTTTGTGAAGGACTGCTAGGAAAGTTTAACATAACTGTCTGTGCTGAATCAGTCTTATTAGGTAATGTTCAAATAATGTGATCATCCCAGTGTTTCCAGTGTGGGAGAAAGTACTCAGGGCCTTCAAGTTACACACTATGAAAGGCAGCAACAAGTTTAATGTTCAGAAACCTAAAGTATGCATCAGCAGCAGAATGGAGTTAAAAATAAATGTTGGTTTCAGTTCTATGAAGCTTTGAGTATTTTGGATCAGTAGCTGCTGTGTTTGTTGCATCATATTGCTGTAATTGTTTATATGCTTTATGTATATTTCAGTAAAATCATAATTCACGTCGGCAGTAATGACACCCGGTTACGCCAATCGGAGGTCACTATAATCAATATTGAATCTGTGTGAAACGTTGCCAAAACAATGTCGGACTCTGTAGTTTTCTCTGGTCCCCTCCCCAATCAGACCAGGAGTGACATGTTTAGCCGCATGTTCTCCTTAAATTGCTGGCTGTCTGATTGGTGTCCCAGAAACGATGTGGGCTTCATAGATAATTGGCAAACCTTCTGGAGGAAACCTGGTCTTGTTTGGAGAGACGGCATCCATCCCACTCTGGATGGAGCAGCTCTCATTTCTAGAAATATGGACAAATTTATTAAACCCCCCAAAATATGACTATCCAGAGTTGGGACCAGGAAGCAGAGTTGCAGTCTTACACGGCTCTCTGCAGCTTCTCTCCTCCTGCTACCCCCCCAAAAACCCATCTCCATAGAGACTGTGTCAGCTCCCAAAAAGACAAAAAACAAACTAAAAACCAGCAACAAACAACTTAAACATAAACAATTACAAAGAAAGAACAATACAGTATCCACATCTGAACCAAAGAGTAAAACAGTGAAATGTGGATTATTAAACATTAGGTCTCTCTCCTCCAAGTCTCTGTTAGTACATGACTTAATAATTGATCAACAAATTGATTTAACTTCCATGTAGATGCTAAAAATGACAGCCTCAACATGGCATTTAATCTGTTATTAGACTCAATTGGTTTCTCTCAAAATGTAAAAGAACCCACCCACCACTTTAATCACACTCTAGATCTTGTTTTAACATATGGCATCGAACCTGAACATTTAACAGTGTTTCCTGAAAACCCTCTCCTGTCTGATCATTTCCTGATAACATTTACTTTTACAATAATTGATTACACAGCGGTGAAGAGTAGACTTTTTCAAAGTAGATGTCTTTCTGAAAGCGCTGTAACTAAGTTTAAGAATATAATCCACCCACTGTTATCATCTCCAATGCCCTGTACCAACACAGAGCAGAGCAGCTATCTGAACGCTACCCCAACAGAGGTCGATTTTCTTGTTAATAATTTCACCTCCTCACTACGTACGACTCTGGATACTGTAGCTCCTGTGAAAACTAAGGTCTCTAATCAGAAGTACGTGACTCCGTGGTATAATTCTCAAACACTTACCCTAAAGCAGATGACTCGTAAGCTGGAGAGGAAATGGCGTGTCACAAATTTAGAGGATCATCATTTAGCCTGGAGAAATAGTTTGTTGCTTTATAAGAAAGCCCTCCACAAAGCCAGAACATCTTACTATTCATCACTGATTGAAGAAAATAAGAACAACCCCAGGTTTCTCTTCAGCTCTGTAGCCAGGCTGACAAAAAGTCAGAGCTCTTTTGAGCCAACCATCCCTTTAACGTTAACTAGTAATGACTTCATGAACTTCTTCACAAATAAAATTTTTATCATTAGAGAAAAAATGACCAATAATCATCCCACAGATGTAATATTATCTACAGCTACTCTTAGTACCATTGATGTTAAGTTAGACTCTTTTTCTCCAATTGATCTTTCTGAGTTAACTTCAATAATTACTTCCTCCAAACCATCAACGTGTCTTTTAGACCCCATTCCTACAAAACTGCTCAAAGAAGTCCTGCCATTAATTAATTCTTCGATCTTAAATATGATCAACCTATCTCTAATGATCGGCTATGTACCACAGGCCTTCAAGCTGGCTGTAGTTAAACCTTTACTCAAAAAGCCATCTCTAGACCCAGCAGTCTTAGCTAATTATAGGCCAATCTCCAACCTTCCTTTCATATCAAATAGGGCTGGGCGATATGACCCAAAATTCATATCTCGATATTTTTTAGCTTGTTGGCGATATAAGATATATATCTATATATAGAGCAGATGTACATAAAATTTACTCAAAAATAAATTATGAGCATTTATTAAATAATAATGCTCCATAAATAAAAGAAAACAATGTTGTTTTTGTGCATAACAAAAAGCTCACAATTGTGCAGTCAAAATGTAAACTAAAAGACGCTGAGCACAATAACAAAGACAGATTTCACAGCTGCTCAGTTCCCAACTTGTACTGCGTGACTGACAGCCTGGAGTTTGAAATCCGCTTCGCAACCACGTCTCTTAACAGGTGCCATTTATGGTCCTTATACACAGTAGGGTAATATTGTAATATTGTGTTGAAGCACAGTACGTATCACTCCGCGAGGCTCAGCCGTAATGCTCTGACAATCCATCAAGCGGTGCAGCTCCGTAGCTTACCAAAGTCGTACTAAAACATTTTTTGACAGATTGCTGAGCTCTGTGTACCACATAAAATCGGTTCGTGGCCATCAAGCACAACCAGAATTCATATATAAGGCGCGCTGTCAACTTTTGAGAAAATGAAAGGATTTTAGTCCGTGCACCACCTCTGGGCTGCATGCCGTTAGCGTGGTTAGCTCGTTAGCGTGGTTAGCTAGCTAACACGTTGACGGCGTCCAGCCCCACACACGGGTCGATGCGCAGTAACTCGTTAATGGAGATTTGCCGTGTCCATCTTGTCGCTTCCTGCAGGTGAAGCAATGGGGGAGGAGGGGGAGTTGTGTTCAGTGAAGGAGAGGCGAGGCCGAGTAACGTTGTGAAGACGAAAGTGGACGAAAGAGAGGCAAACTTGCGGCTCCACAGGTATAATTATAATGTAACATAGACTATATCGATATAAAGGATATTGTCACATCTTATATCTCGTATAAAAATATATCGATATTTTTTAAAAACTCGATATATCGCCCAGCTCTAATATCAAACATCCTTGAAAGAGTAGTTGTCAAACAGCTAACAGATCATCTGCAGAGGAATGGTTTATTTGAAGAGTTTCAGTCAGGTTTCAGAGCTCAGCACAGCACAGAAACAGCTTTAGTGAAGGTTACAAATGATCTTCTTATGGCCTCTGACAGTGGACTCATCTCTGTGCTTGTCCTGCTAGACCAGGGGTGTCAAACTCAAATACACAGTGGGCCAAAATTCAAAACTGGAACAAAGTCGCGGGCCAACGTTAATATTTATTGAAAAAAATCTTCCTCCAAATATAACAAGGAACCTTTTCTTACAGACTCAAATAAGTTTTGCTGAAAAACTGAATATGGAATAAGAAACGCTTAATACTGAACGATATATAACTTATATAAACATATATAACTTAATATTGCACACATGCAAAATTGAAATTCCAATTAAATAACATATCACTGGAATGCATTTCTTAAGTAAAAATTGTATTTGCAGCCTTCTGATTTAAATTTTAGCAGTAAACTTTTTCCCCAGGCTAATAATAAATGTAAAAATAAAATAACAATAATAAACCACTTAACTAATAAAAATATCATTAAACGTGAAACCATTCAAGCCCATGTCTGGGAGTAGCAAGACAAATTGCACAAAGAAAATGGTAATTATAGCTCAGTTTGCTACACACTGATCTACTCTGATGCGTCCAAGCCAGACACCTGGCATCTCTTCTTGGATGCTAGTTCCTCAATGTCTGGGCTCAGGCTCTGAGCTGAGGAAATCCTCAGGATCGAGTGAAGGTGTTCATCGGTCAGACGTCTCCTGTGAGATGTTTTGGCCATCTTCATTGAGGAGAATAGTTGCTCACATAGGTAAGTGCTGCCGAACATGGAGAGCATCTGAGCAGCGTGGGTCCGGAGCCCAGGCATTGTGTCAGGGATGAAATGTGGAAATTGTGAAGCGCCCACAGCATCATACTTTGATTTCAGCGTGTCACTACACTGGAGTTCAATCAGCTCCATTTGGAGGTTTGTTGGTGCTTTTGCCACGTCAACTGCAAAAGGATTACTGAGCAGTTCAAATCGACATTTCTGGGCGTCAAAGTCGGCAAACCGCCAGGTAAACTCAGTACTGAGTACACAGAGTTTTTCAGCAAACTGTGCACATGGGAACACAGCAGTAGAGATTTGCATGTTCATCGTTTGGCAGCAGGGAAAATGGCCCAGGTTTCCTTGTAGCATCTGATTCTGCCACAAGCACAATTTCGTTTTAAAAGCCCTCACTGCAGTGTACATATCTGTGATGATACGCCCCCGTCCCTGAAGCTGCAGGTTCAGCGCATCGAGATGGCTCGTGATATCACACATAAAGGCCAGCTCACACAGAAACTCTTGCTCCCTGAGCTCAGCTGTGTCTTGCCCTTTGCTTTCCAGAAACTGAAATATTTCCTCGCGTAGCTCGAAACATCTGTTCAGTACTTTCCCTCGGCTTAACCACCTCACCTCCGTGTGATACGGCACGTCTCCGTATTCCGAACCACACTCCTCAAGAAAAGATTTGAATTGGCGGTGATTCAGACCTTTGGCTCTTATAAAGTTAACTACTCGTGTTACTGCGGTCATAACATGTTCCATCTTTAGGGCTTTGCCACAAAGTGATTCTTGATGTATGATGCAGTGATAAACAGTCAGCTCACCTGCACAGTTCTCCGCTCGCATCTTCTCCCGTACCCTGCCCACCAGTCCGCTCCTTTGACCACACATCGCTGGTGCACCATCTGTCGTTAACCCCACAAGTTTTTCCCATGGCAACTTCATTTCAGTTAGACATTTGGAAACCTCTTCAAATATTTCCTTCCCTGTGGTTGTTCCATGCATTGATTTTAATCCTAAAAGTTCTTCCGTAACACAGAGAGTTGAGTCCACACCGCGGATGAAGACTGAAAGCTGGGCAGTATCAGAGGCGTCGCTGCTCTCATCCATAGCGAGGGAGAATGCAACGAAACTGTTTCCCTTCTCCATCAGCTGGTTATTTAGATTGTTGGCAAGTTCACGTGTGCGATCAGCTACTGTGTTTCTGCTCAGGCTAACATTTGAAAATACTTGCTTTTTCTCTGGGCACACTTTCATCATACAACTTTTCACAAACTCTCCCTCACTGAAGGGCCGGGCTGATTTTGCGATCTCTGCTGCCACAACAAAACTAGCCTTTACAGCAGCCTCACTTTGTGATATGGCTTTTTTGAACATAGTCTGTTGTGAAACAAAACTTCTTTTCATCTCTTCTGCTTTCCGGCGCCTTTGAGTCATGTCCAGGTCCTTGTACTTCTCTTGGTGTTTCGTTTCATAGTGTCGTCTAATGTTGTACTCCTTGGTTAAAGCCACATGAGCTCCACATACAAGACAAACAGGTCTGTCTTTTACATAGGTAAACAGATATTCTGTCTCCCACCTGTCCAGGAAGCTCCTGTTTTCGTTCTTTCTTTTCGCCATTTTGGGAGAGGTAGCGCGGCAGTATTCATGCGGTTGCTATGACTACAGTAAACAGAGGAGAGGGCGTTAATGGGTCCTGTCCTGACTGACGCGCCAAAACGCCAACAGAGCATTCTGGGAGTTGTAGTATTAGCAGTACATGCGCTGCATAAGACCGGCGGGCCAGCTCTAATAGTAATTTGGTATGGCCTCGCGGGCCAAATGTAATTAGGCTGCGGGCCAAATTTTGAGTTTGACACCTATGTGCTAGACCTTAGTTCAGCGTTCGATACTGTCGACCATAATATCCTATTAGAGCGATCAGAACATGCTGTAGGTATTACAGGTACTGCGCTGCAGTGGTTTGTATCATATCTATCTAATAGACTCCAATTTGTGCATGTAAATGGAGAGTCCTCTTCACACACTGAGGTTAATTATGGAGTTCCACAGGGTTCAGTGCTAGGACCAATTCTGTTTACATTATACATGCTTCCCTTAGGCAGCATCATTAGAAGACATAGCATACATTTACACTGCTATGCTGATGACACCAAGCTCTATCTGTCCATGAAGCCAGATAACACACACCAATGAGTTAAACTGCAAGAATGTCTTAAAGACATAAAGACCTGGATGGCTGCTAACTTTCTGCTTCTTAATTCAGATAAAACAGGTTATTGTACTCGGCCCTGAAAATCTTAGAAATATGGTATCTAAGCAGATTCTTACTCTGGATGGCATTACCTTGGCCTCCAGTAACGTTGTGAGAAACCTTGGAGTCATTTTTGACCAGGACATGTCCTTCAACGCACATATTAAACAAATATGTAAGACTGCGTTCTTCCATTTGTGCAACATCTCTAAAGTTAGAAATATCCTGTCTCAGAGTGACGCTGAAAAACTAGTTCATGCATTTATTACTTCCAGGCTGGACGACTGTAATTCATTATTATCAGGATGTCCAAAAAACTCGCTGAAAAGCCTTCAGCTGATCCAAAATGCTGCAGCAAGAGTCCTGACAGGGACTAGAAAGAGAGAGCATATTTCTCCTGTTTTGGCTTCCCATCATTGGCTTCCTGTTAAATCCAGGATTCAAAATCCTGCTCCTCACATACAAGGTCTTAAATAATCAGGCCCATCTTATCTTAATGACCTTGTAGTACCATATCACCCTATTAGAGCACTTCGCTCTCGCTCTGCAGGCCTACTTGTTGTTCCTAGAGTATTTAAAAGTAGAATGGGAGGCAGAGCCTTCAGTTTTCAGGCCCCTCTTCTGTGGAACCAGCTTCCAGTTTGGATTCAGGAGACAGACACCATCTCTACTTTTAAGATTAGGCTTAAATCTTTCCTTTTTGCTAAAGCATATAGTTAGGGCTGGACCAGGTGACCCTGAATCCTCCCTTAGTTATGCTGCAATAGACGTAGGCTGCCGGGGGATTCCCATGATGCATTGAGTTTTTCCTTTCCAGTCACCTTTCTCACTCACTATGTATTAATAGACCTCTCTGCATTGAATCATATCTGTTATTAACCTCTGTCTCTCTTCCACAGCATGTCTTTATCCTGTCTTCCTTCTCTCACCCCAACCGGTCACAGCAGATGGCCGCCCCTCCCTGAGCCTGGTTCTGCCGGAGGTTTCTTCCTGTTAAAAGGGAGTTTTTCCTTCCCACTGTTGCCAAAGTGCTGCTCATAGGGGGTCATATGATTGTTGGGTTTTTCTCTGTATCTATGAAGCGCCTTGAGGCGACTTTTGTTGTGATTTAGCGCTATATAAATAAAATTGAATTTAATATATTCTGAGCTAAGTTGATCTATAGTGTTACATCATATTCTATAAGGATGTTATGTGTTTGTAGACTTTCTGCCCAGTTTGACCCATTTAGCAGAAGTCAGCCTGTTTAAGGCTCTGATATCTATTCTGTGTGACTTAAAGCAGTTATGACATGGTCCGATTTTCTCACCCAATAAAGGAATATTTCATATATCAGTCTACTCTTCATTCTATCAGACACAGTTATCACACCTCCTACATTTGCTTTTACACATATATGTAAGCATTGAGCCAAATGTAATAATGCCAACATACTGAAGGAACAAAATTTGTCTCTTATATATGAGACATCTGTATACACACTGTCACAGATACTTGTCTGTGAGTGAAGTGATTAATATAATAACTATAATATTGGCCATATCATATTTACACTGACTTTAGTCTCATGAACAACATCAGCTAATTGTTATTTACAGCTAATCTTAAACGACTGTTCAGCACAGAAATGAAGCCCAACAATCATGTTTCACAGTCCTGTGGTCTCAGCCTCAGATACTCATCAGATCACACAGAGCTCATGTAGAAACAAATGAACTAAATATGTTCTCCTTCATTTCTGTCAAACAAAGCTGTATGAAACGTTTCCAGCTGTTAGTATCATGGTTGCTAGGCAACCTGGGCAGCGCGACGGAGGCTAGACGTCCCATTTCACGAGCCTACGAGCCTCGCACTTCGGCCTTAGCGGTCTTTGAGTACGCGGCCCTTGAGGACTTTAAAGCTGCAGAACCTGAATCGGGATACAGCCATGATGATCTCCAGCCTCGTGCTCGCCAACATTCTCACCTGAGTTAAGAAGACGATCACTGAAATGGTCTCAGCAGGTCCTTTGATGACAGCAATGAAATGCAGTGGTAAGGCTTTTTGGGGATTAAGTTCGTTTTCATGGCAAAGAAGGACGATGCAGTTCATCTGATCACTCCTCATAACATTCTGGAGTGCAGGCAAAATGCTATTATAAAAACTTAAGCAGCAACTTCTCCAGGTTCCAATATTTATGCAATTCTCAAACCTTTTGGCCACGACTGTATAACCTCTTCTGAAGTTTAGTGGATATTATACATGGTTATGCTCAGGATGTGTCGGCCAGTTTCCACTGGAAACGCCTTTTGGTTAAACTGTCAGCGAGCAATTTGCATTTGCACGGTTACATTTTTATATAACTTTAATGCACATAAACAACAGCTGCTTGTTTCAGTGAAAATACATTGATGGGTTTTTAATAAAGTTGTGCAGCTGTAAAGTATTTTGTCTGGTGTCAATTCTATCGTCAGCTACATCGTTATGGCAAATGTTCAAATGTATATGGTGATAAATATCTTTGGTCATATGGTCCTGCTCTGTCTGTCACCTTCTGTGTTGAGCTCATTGTTTCCTCTGTAGTGGCTGAGCTGAGTCCAAGTAGCTGAAAATGTTCCTCTGCTGCTCCGTCAGACTCTCCTCCTCCTGCTGATCAGCTGGGACACAAAACAGATCTTTGTTAGGCTCCACACTGCACTGAAGAGTCAAAGTGTCTCATATGTTCATCTGACAAGTAAAAGAACACATTTTTGTTTCCCGAGGTGGGCAACTTGTTGGAAACAAACACAAAAGCTTTGAGCACTGATACCTGCCATTGCTGGCATTGAAAGATGCAACGCCAGCAATGTGGATTGTCAAGACTCAAACCAATCATCAAGCAAAGACAACAGGGATCATTTGTTTCTGTTTATTTAGCATTCACAGCATTTGTAGTTGCCTTCTGTGCAGGGGAAGTCCACGCACACTGTGTGGTACCGCCATCCGCAGAAGGTGCATTCAACCTCTGTAAGAGAAACGAGATTGTCTGAGACTGAAATGATATTCACTAAAGAAGTGGTGATTTGTAAAACTTCACATTTTGATCCGGGACGTACTCTGCATGAAAACAAGCGCTCACTCTTCCTGCTCAACAAATGACAAGGGCGGAGCCTTATACCACGTGATACAGAAGCTGTGCCGTGTGATGCTAAAATTAGCAGGGAAAAAACCACGGAGAGCACGTCAGGGATGACGAGAAAGTGACAGGAGAAAATCCGTCCCGGTCAACCACCCAAACATCAATAACGGGAACCTTATACAGCGCTTCCCTATACACGTCGAACTCCCGCAGGCACAAAGACATTACGGAGGCTATCACTTATCACCTGACCAAAGATATGGCTCCATCAACACTGTGCAAAACGAGGGATTTAGGAAAACGATCAACACCCTAGACAAACGCTACACAGTGCCGTCCCGCAACTATTTTTCTATTGTTGCACTACCTGCTCTGTACACGCAGCGTCGAGCAACGGTGGAGACGGAATTTCAAGCAGGACAACATTTTGCTGCAACAACAAAACGTGAGACATTTGTTGTTTTATGTTTATTTATTGTTATGAGAGAATCATGATCTCAATTCTAAGCCAAAACATCGTGATTCTCATTTTATGCAAAATCGTGCAGCCCTAACATTAACACAAAACTGTTGTTTCACCAGAGAAACACACATGAAGAGAGAGAGAGAGACAATAACAGCTACCAAACAGTCGTCATAATTCGTCACACAATGAGAAAAGGACAAATCAACAAGTAACAATGACTAATTAATATTAAAATCTGTAACATAATGTATTGTTTGGAGTTTAGTCTGATTGGTTCAGGATGACCTGCCATTATCCAATCACACGTCTGCTTACCTGCATCTTTTCTCTTTTTTCTAACCTGAGCACCTGATGGCTTTGAACTTTTGTTGTCCATCTTCCATTGGTTTGAATTTTGCGCTCCAGTACAAACACAAATCCCCCAACCCGAGGATCAGTACAATTAACCTAACAGCAGGCACGTGCAGAGGGGGGGGGCTAGAGGGGCTTGAGCACCCGCCCCTTTCCTGATGGGTGCCCAAGGTGCCCTTTTGTTGAGGCAACTTTTTTTTTAAAAATTATTATTTTATTTTTTTTAATGTGTGTGTGCGTGCGGAGTCCTGTCTGTGCCCCTCAACAATAATATTTAACTATTAATCACATTTTGCTAAATAAAAGGATCTGGCTTCCATCAGTCACATGATCACATTTAACCAATGATCGCCCTTGACGGCAGAACGCGCTGGTTACGAGCCGGGAACGAGCTCACAAAGAGCACGCGCATTTTTAGCGGTCCGGAGCTGTAGGAGAAACACAAGTTAACTCAGAGACACAGACTGATGCGACAAAACCAGTAAGTAGGTGTACAGCGCACACTGTAGTGTGTAGCACACAGGAGTATCAGCTTATTACGTACACGTTGGTAAGCTGTCTTGTTGCTACTGACGAACTGAAACAAACGAGCGTGCTGTGTGTGCAACAGCGCGACAAACATTACCTGTCCTTTTATTAACTGCACAGGTAGTGCTGGTCACAGCTGCTGGCTACCTGTGTAAGGCTGTCATGGGTCTGTAGCTCTGTCACCGTTTTAGGGAACATATTTAGTTTTAAAGTAAGTTTCCGGGCTTTTCCTGCCTTTCTGGAGGGATTATATTTCACTAAAAAACGATCTAATATGCATGTCCACATAATTATGCATTATTATAATTATAATATATTAAAAACACACGCTGTATTTTAAAGAACATACATTAAGAAGCAGATTATATTAGATTTATATTTTAAATAAGACAAAAGTTGGATGTTACAGCAGTAAAATGATTGTATCTCTACAGTTTAAAAATGTAATAAGCTTTGCCTCTGCACAGAGTGGATAGTGAAACAAATGGAATCATCATAAATACATTATTTCATATTTATTACTTCCCCCTCCTCTTTGCTTTATTATTGTAGCTCTAGTAATAAATAATAATGTAAGGATTCTGGATCAGCACCATGATGCCCATAGTATATACAGTATTCTGAAGAAGGTCTAAAATGTCACTGTGTGTGCGTGCATGTGTGTGTTTTATTTAGATGGATTTTTAAAAAAAATATTACTCATGATATAACATTGTGCAGACATGGCTGGTAAGGACATGAGGAGGAAACAGCAGGAGCTGTGTGAGGCTACTAAAGGCAGGGCTATAACATTTTTCTGTCATCATTTTATTATAGATTAAGTGCAAGAGTTGTTAGGTGTGGATAATTAGATTATAGTTTATTGCAATAGCAAGTTGTGCCTTGTTCTCACATAGCAAGTGCAGAGTGATATATGAAATGATGGGATGGAAGGAAGAAGAGAAGCAAAGAGTGATTCACAGGCAGAGCCTAAATTATTTCTCACAGTTTTTTGTTGCCTTATGGTTCCAAGCGCTGTCACCAATCTTTGCACTTTGTTATTATCTCATGACACTTGTTTAATCAGCTACCATCTCTCCTGTGGACTTTTTACTGTCTACAGTCTCAGACCAACACAGCCCTGCCCTCATAGCTGGACTGGCCATCGGGCATACCGGGCATTTGCCCGGTGGGCCGCTGGCGATTTTTTGGTTTTTTTTGGGGAAGGGTATAAACAATGAAAGGTGTTGGATTGGCCAATTGGTCATGATCGACTCTGGGCTGGACCAATTACAGCCGAGGAGGTCGGATGCACCCTCCCCCTTGTTTAGCAATCTTATAGACGAACTAAAGAAAATGGAGAACAAAAAAAGGAAAGGAGGTGCCGAAAAAATTAGGGCCAAAAAGAAACAAGCCCTTCAGGCAGACGCTGCCAAATGTGTGAAAATTACTGAATTGTTTGGTGGTAGCTATGGCATAGCTTCCATAGATTTAGCAAGATCAGCAAGTGGTGGAGGCCAGCAGGTGGATGAAGGAAAGGGGAGGCAAGAGAGAGAGAGATGGAAGAGCAAGAGAGAGAGATGGAAGAGCAGGAGAGAGAGATGGAAGAGCAGGAGAGAGAGATGGAAGAGCAGGAGAGAGAGATGGAAGAGCAGGAGAGAGAGATGGAAGAGCAAGAGAGAGAGATGGAAGAGCAAGAGAGAGAGCTGGAAGAGCAAGAGAGAGAGATGGAAGAGCAGGAGAGAGAGATGGAAGAGCAAGAGAGAGAGCTGGAAGAGCAAGAGAGAGAGCTGGAAGAGCAAGAGAGAGAGCTGGAAGAGCAAGAGAGAGAGATGGAAGAGCAGGAGAGAGAGATGGAAGAGCAAGAGAGAGAGCTGGAAGAGCAAGAGAGAGAGCTGGAAGAGCAGGAGAGAGAGATGGAAGAGCAGGAGAGAGAGATGGAAGAGCAAGAGAGAGAGATGGAAGAGCAAGAGAGAGAGATGGAGCAAGAGAGATGGAAGAGTAAGAGAGAGAGATGGAAGAGTAAGAGAGAGAGATGGAAGAGTAAGAGAGAGAGATGGAAGAGCAAGAGAGAGAGATGGAAGAGCAGGAGAGAGAGATGGAAGAGCAAGAGAGAGAGATGGAAGAGCAAGAGAGAGAGATGGAAGAGCAAGAGAGAGAGATGGAAGAGCAGGGGAGAGAGATGGAAGAGCAAGAGAGAGAGATGGAAGAGCAGGAGAGAGAGATGGAAGAGCAAGAGAGAGAGATGGAAGAGCAGGGGAGAGAGATGGAAGAGCAAGAGAGAGAGATGGAAGAGCAGGGGAGAGAGATGGAAGAGCAGGGGAGAGAGATGGAAGAGCAGGAGAGAGAGAGCCAGGGCATCGATGACTTTGCTCGCCCTGAACCTGCCATATTACAGGCCTTCTTAGATTACCACCCACAGCAGAACAGTAGCAGTGCAGTTGTGATGAGGGTGTTCAGCTGTAAAGATGGCACCAACAGGAAGTGGCTTACTTATTGCAAAGAACGCCATTTATTGTTCTGCTTTGTGTGTCTGGCATTTGCAAGGCTGACTGACACCAGCACATTTATAACAGGCATGAGTGACTGGCGACATATACGTCTGCGCACAGAGGAGCATGAAAAGAGCAATACACACCAGACCTGTGCTGAAGCTTTTTTCTTAAGGTGCTCAAAAGGCAACATCAGGAGCTTGTTTGCTGGCAGTCAGTTGTCAGCTCACAGAGCACAAGTGAAAAAGAGACGGCAAGTTTTAGAGCGTATAGTGGATGTGATCAAAGTACTTGGGAAGAGGGGACTCAGCTATAGGCATGTGGAGAATGAGGCTGCATACACTTTAGGTGATAACACCATCGATCATGGTAACTTTCTGGAACTGATTGTGTTATTAGGCAAGTATGATATGTGCCTTGGAGAACATTTGAATGACTGCATTGAAAAAAGCAAGAAGTTGCATCAGACCAGTGGATCAAGAGGTAGAGGATCTCTCATCACCCTACTCTCCAAAACAACTGTCAACTCAGTGATTGATGCACTTGGCCATCTCCTTCAAGAGAGCATCGCCAGTGATGTCCAGAAAGCTGGGATGTTTTCTGTTCAGCTAGACACAACCCAAGACATCACAGGTTATGATCAGTGTTCAGTAATCATCAGGTATGTTACTGAGTCTGTGCAGGAGAGGCTTGTCTCCATAGTGAGGTGCGAAGCATCCACGGGGCAGTACTTTGTAAACTTGCTTTCCGGAGTTTTAGAGCATCTGAATCTAGACAAGGCCATGTGCATTGGGAATGCATTGCATGCCGGGAACTCCTGGCAAAACAATCCAAGTACCGCATCAAATACAAGCATTTGCAATTGCAGCACCGCAAAACGTTCATTCTCCGGTTCCAATACCTTCTTGTCTTTTCTTTGCCGCACAAAAAAGGTATGTACAAAACGACGGAGAACAATGCCGGTCCGTACAAAGACAGACTCGATGAAAAGACAAAGAAAAGATACGAGGAAAAATCAAAGGAGTGAAAGGGTCAGACCCTTACGAGCACACAGAGGGACAAAAGACGTTAGCGTGCTGCCCAACTTTCACCACGCTCAGATTTATAATTATACGGTTCTTGGAGTGAGTGCATACACTCATGAAGTTTAGTAACTTCAGGTCACTGCAACAAGCCCAGGTACAGTTTACCGACGGATGGGTAGAGGACCTTGAAATGCACCGAAAGACCATCGTACGAACAAAGGTAAGTTTACCTTTGTTCGTCTCACAAATCGTCGTCATAAATACACATTCGTTAACCGTGTATTAATATAACCTTTGAGCTCAACGGTAATTAATTAGTAGTGGAAAAATAATTGTAATATTTCAGCCATTTCTGCTGTCCAACTACTTCTTACAAAATACATTTTTAATGTTAATTAGATTTTTTTTACGGCAGAAATAAAGGTTATATAAAAGTCACTGCCACAGACTGATTGCGGCTTCTACCTTGTTACACTAATGTTGTTTGTAGCTCAGTATGACTTTGTGTCATCCATGAGGGATGCATTTGACATATGTTTCACATATTATAGCCCAACAAGTTATTTATAGCAATTTAAATACGAGCAATCAGTTTCTTTGCAAATACCGGAAATCAGTTTTTGGCAGACAATCACTTTTTGGCACAACACCGGCTATTGCAGTTAATAATACAGCAGCTTCTTGCCATTTTTTGTGTTTCTTTTTATCGCTGTGTAACTGAGTTCAATTGAAAGCCTGCAAGTACCTCTTGCCAAAAGTTCCCAGAATCCTTTGCGGTTTTATCCATGAATGACGTCACATTTTTGGTGGGTTGGTCTCCAGTCAAAATGCCCGGGCCGATTTTTTGTCCCAGTCCAGCCCTGCCTGCCCTCCAGCACTATCCACAGCAACCCCTCAACAGCAACATTGTACCCATCAGGTAAAGCATCGGCTACGTTTGCTTTGTCTTGTTGCCCATATTAGATTCTTGATGAAAGTGTGTTGTTGTTATTCAGCCTGGTTCAATGTGCCCCTTTTTAACTTTGAGCACCCGCCCCTTTAAACCTCTCTGCACAGCCCTGCCTAACAGACCTACACCTTAGTTCACAGATTCACTTTGTCTAAGGTTGATTTCTGGGATTTCACACAACCCAGGATTCAGATCGTGAATCCATGATGGGCTTGGATTTACATCATTATCAATGAAATGTGCTCTACTTGGAAGCAGCCGGCCCCGCCCCTTTTGACGGGTTGTGTGAGACTTTAAATCATCAAACTGTAAATTATAAATTTAAATTGTTATTGATCCTTTACCCCGAGTCCTAAAGTGTAGATTTATTTTCTTACTCTTCTTATATTTGTTGTTTGTTTACTTGCACCGCTGTAACTGCAGCCTCGTCGTCTCGTCTCTCTATATGCTGGACTGTCTGTAGCGGAGATGACAATAAAGTTTACTTTGACTTCAGCAGCGCGCAGGCGCACCGAGGGCTCTCGCGCTCACTTTATAGAATTTAGAAAAAACATGGGTGCAGATTATAAGTCTGTATCATAATATCTGTTTGTTGTTTTTATTTTGTTTTGCGAGTTGGTTATTAGATGCCGCTCCAGCCAGCCAGAGACTCCCCGCCGCCCCGCCCTCTCCTCCCTGTGCCGCCAGCAGCAGGCGCACCTCGCAAACGGAGGGCGCCCTTACTCCCAGCAAATGGCTGATAGAAAACCGATCGGTGCCTACGAATTTCCCAATATGCGCTGGCATGACGTCGTTTTTCTTGCCCGTGATGCCCCCCCCCACCACGATGCATTCTATTGGTTTGCACACTTACACACACCCAGCTGTGGTTTCCTGTTTTGCTGGACTCTGGAGAGCCCCGCCTTTAACGCTCTTCTCTCACAGAGAGCAACAGAAAACTTGGAAAAACTCCAGATTGACTGAACTCAGTTCAAAGTTACCTTGACACCTTTAGATGTGAGACGTAGTGATGGTCCGCTTGAAGCTGACGCTCCGGTGCGTGTGTCAGAAAGATCAACGCGCTGCTTCAGAAGCACCGTGTCGAGGCTTGATTCGTTTGGCCAGAGTCACGTGATCAGTGACGTCTGAAGCTTCGTTTAGAACGTACCTTTTTTTAAATCGAACTTTATTGAAACACAATGAGTATACAACATACAAACAGATGAAGTTTACAAAAGAACAGAACATGAACATACAGAACCAGGAGTAAAAAAATGATGATATGAGTAGGCGAAAAAAATCAACATATAAATATTGTTCTGAGAGGCTTTTTGTTGGTTGAGTCTGAAATTGATTGTATGTACAATTCATATCCTTATAAAAAGGCAGAAATATGGTGTTTTATTAATAAACTTACATTCATGGATATAAAATAGCTAAAAGTATTAACAAATATTTTATAAAAAACATTTATCATTCTTCCTGGGGAACTTAAAGAAACAGAATAAAACATTTTCCCATCGTAAAGAAAACTCCCTTAAAATATGGACAATAACAAAACTGCTAAATTCTTCCAGAATCTCTGTGTAGAGGAACCAAAAGAGATGTGCCACAGTTTCTGGATGATCCCCACAGAAAGTTCAATTAGTATTTATGTCTCTTTTAAATGTTACCATATAGTGACTGGCTGGGTCACATTTATGAAGAATTTTATATGAGATTTCCTTCACCTTGTTCACAATTAGATATTTATGGGATCATCCAGACTGTCTTCCAGGTGATATCTGGAACATGTCGGTTCCAGTAAGATATTCTATATATGGGAGAGACATGATATCTTCTTGGAATAAACTACGTATTCTCTTATTGCTGTTACCAAGTTCCTGTGAAAAGCAGATTTTTCCCACTGCTGACTCAGCTGGATCAGGGAGAGTGACTGAGGCAGATATTGAGCTGTCAGTGTTTTTATATAACATTAAAGTCCCTGAGGGTATGGCACCAAGCACCATTGAGAATTCCCCAACACTGACGGGAAAATTATATAGTGTAAGGAATTCATTGTAAGTAAGTAGTACTCCCTCGTTAAATTTTAAAACTTAGTAGCGGCCGCCATTGTTGGCAGCTGAAATTTGGCTGGGCCGCGCTATGAATTCTGGGATATGGTGGGCCACGAAGGACACACCCGACCCATCCTTCAAACTCGGGGGAATGAAGGACGCATTTGAAGGAGTCGAGGAATCGGGACAGCCTTCGTCGCCTGGCTGTGACGTCATCGGCCTTCAAATGCGGCCTCCGGAGGATGCAGCCGACGTTTTGGGACACAGCTTGTGTGTCTTTGTTGGTCATGTGACCTCCCAGGGACTACACATGGAAACGAGCAGTTTAGCTCAAATCTGGCAGGTTTCCATCGTCTGTTTTTGTCCTGATGTCCATGAACATGAACACTGTCCCTGTCAAACACGTCCAGATAATCTGATCCAGTGTTGTTCTTCTTCTGTGGTGTTTGTGATGGAGCAGCAGCTGCTGATCCTGATGTCCTCCACCAAGGGGGCAGCAAATTCAGCTGACTGTCATCATTTATTAAAAAGATGTAACAATGTGACATAATGCAATATAATAGTGTCAGTTACACATTGTGGGTTGCACTGTGGCCAGAATGGACATTACCTCCTGCCTAATGGAAGCTGTCAGCCATCCTGCAACCATGAATTAGATAAGCAGAAGTGAAGGGATTGTTAACAACAATTTAATAATAAAATGTAATGTGATAGTTGCACTTTATTAGCTCCCCACAATCGTATGAATAATAACCATGAATGCACTGCATGCTCATAGCAAGTTCTTTAGGTTTAAAGTGAGATCCTGCTTTAAAGGGCGCTTCATCTGCTGGGAATGACATGTTTCTTCTAGTATGTAAGGCTCAGCCCATCTTACTGGGACTTACTTTTGTAGATCCACATGCTCTAAACCTGCTGCTCCATGATTGGTGCAGAAGCTTTAAGCTACTATTAACAAATAATAACCATGGACTTAGTTGTTACTACAATAACTTATCATTGAGCAACTTTTAATTTTACTTGTAAAACTATGCAAGTAGAATTGAATGGGGCACAGTGAGCTGAGCACAGGCCCACTCTGTGACACTCAGAGGTTTGTGGATATCATACTGAGAGTATTGGACACAGTGCAGCCAGCTTGCAGCCACTTTCCCACCACTTTAGCACAATGTTTACATGAGACTCAGCCACACTAATGTTCCTGGGCAGACATGTGGTGCAGCATGGCTGATGGCACTGTACCTGCAGCTGTCATGGACAAGAACCACTCAATACCTCACCCAAGCCAAGCCTGTGCTGATGTTGTGATCTGAGACCGAGACACTAACCCAGGATCATGATATGATGTTGTGAGAGTTTCACTAAGAATTAGCTCTGATTACAAGATTTCAATCTATGGTAACTCTAATTTGTATTTACTTCAGTTTGTTCATCTTGGAGCTGTGTGCAGCTGAGGACAGTCTTATTATTACCAGGTGAGGATATGTAACAGCCACAGTCTGTAGAGATGATGTCACCATGGAGTGGTGATGTCACTGGAGCTGCCAATATGTGCTCCAGCCAAAGCTACACCAGAGGGTTGTGCTGTGTAACAGGTTGGTGCAGGTGGTGTTATCTACATTTGAACATTAGGCAACAGTCTCATGAAGACACTTTCTATTGTTCACTAAAGACCAACAATAACAGAGACAAAGGGAGAGCAGCAGAACTAGTGCTAACAATTAGCACTGCTAGCCTGCCCACCAACACCAGCTAATGTTCTAAAAACGATGATCAATGATTTTGCTGTAACGGCTCCAGCTGTCTGTGTCAGGGACACGTTGGAGATGAAGTGAGTGATCCAGTGACAAAGGTTTGGAAAGCTGCAGTCAGCTGAGACTAAAGGAGTCACCTGACCGAGAGACCAAATGTTTCACTGAGAACGTCCAGATGAACAGAATCAACCTTTGGGATAATCTGTTCCACACATCCATGTTTCACTTACTGCATTATATTTCCTCATTGCTGTGCACACAGGCCTGTGGCTTATAACCAACTCCAAGTTCAGACTCAGAGGCTGCTGAAGCTGTTTTCTGGAACAGAGACGTGTTGGATATAAAACCAACTCTTCTTTATGTGTCAGCACTGAGGAAAGGAGCAGCTTCGTTTCTAAGTGTATGAAGGACTGTAGCAGTGTGTGTGTGAGCTTTATTTCACAGACAGAACCATGTCAAAAACACAACTTCAGGTAAAAACAATACAAAATCAAAGAGTCTGATCAGAAGGATTAAACAGAGGAGTGTGGGACTGTTTTTAACAGACAGCAGGTTAAGCCAGGCTGGAGGAGTAAACTGAGCCTCGGTGTGAGCAGCAGTGTGTTTGACAGGAAGCTGAGATAAACAGTCTGGAGCCCATTTAGTGCTTCATATGAAAGTGTGAGGATTTGAAAGCAAATCTAAAATCAAGCAGGAGTCAGTGTGAGAATGATTTGTGCTTTTCCTCAGTCAGATGCTGGGAGTTTCAGTTCATCCATGTTCAGCGTGCTGTGCTTTGTGTAACAGGAGAATATGACAGTATAAATCAAGTCTTCATGTCACTGAAAGCCTCCACAGTCTGCTATGGAGGTGCATCAGTTTGGATTTACAAGAAGAACATTTCTTAAACCTGCCACAAGATGGCGCTCCAACAGAAGGGATGTCCACAGTGTAACACAGACACACACATACTGTGTGAATGTGTGAGTGAATGGGCTTTCAACACAAGGCTTCTGCTGCTACCTTTAATTACATAATTAGCTAACAAGAACAAACTGTTAATTACCACCAAAGAACGGCTCCAGATTTTAGCTGCTGACCATTTTGTGAAACGTTGATTACATCAGCTTATTGTTGATTTTTCAACCTTAATATCAGCTGCTTTAAAGGAGCCTCGTTCTCTCGCAGTAACACTTTTCTTCACTAGATGCAGTGCAGGCACAGTCTGTGTTTCTAAACTACACACTAATGTTCATTGTTGTGCAGCTAAATCCTCCCTCTGGATGGGAAGAATCCCTGTCAGGCTTCAAACACCTGGCTTGGTGTTCTGGAGCTAATGTGTCACCTGTGAGGACTCTGAGATGAACACACAGCAGACACTTCAGTTCTCCGTCTGTGTGTCCTCAGTTTCCCAGCATGCCTTGGCTGTGGTGGTGGAGGTGAATGAGGGGGAACATGCTGCTCTGTCAGCACTCAGGTTTCATACCTGGTGATCTCAGAGGACAAAGCGGCGTTACAGCAGCGCACGTTGATGAGACCTGATGCTCTGAACAGTTCAGACTTCAGCCTCACTCTGAGAAAACAAACGACTGACTGTCAGCAGCAACTACACCTGCTCCATCAGTGACGGAGAGAAGAACTGAGACTGAGAGACATACAGCTGCAGGTCAAAGGTCAGAAACGCCCGCTCTTTGTACGGGTCAGGAGTTAGTACTGCAGAGGTCAGAGGTCAGCTTGCTGACAAACCATTTGAAACAGTTTGGAGCTAAAAGCACAACAGCAGAGGAAAGAAGAGACACTGCAGAGATGATGCAAAATATTGTGTTTTGTTCTCAGCTGTCAAAAAGTGTAACACACGTGTTCCAGCACAGCCTTTGTGTACTTTCACTTCTCCATACTGTCCATTGGAAATCCTGTTTGTTACTTTTTGATTTCAGTCCATGTGTCCAAAGCAAACTTCTGTCCCACACTTTCTCTGCTGACTCTTCACCGATGCTCAGATGATCTCAGATGATTTCACCAGAACTCATCAAAATTCGGGCTCCACAGAAACCCAGACGTCACTAAACAAGCGTAACAAGCAAAGTGAAAACTGGTCGTTCAGCTTTATTGACCAAAGATAAGCTCACATGTCACCTCATGACACAGACACTTATTTCCACAGCATGCACGAGGACTGACAATAAGTGTCTATAAAGCCACTTCTATCTGCCACACCTGTGCTTCTGTCATGGTTGCTCTCCTCTCACTCTGTCATTTATCCACAGTCTGCCTCCCTCTGCTCCGTCAGCTGACGTCCTCTCTACACCACCTGCTGTGTTTTATCCTGCAAAAACACATTTAAGAAGCGTTGCACCGAGTAACGGGAGGAACTGCTATAAAATCCATTTAAAGGAGGTGGTGCTGAGTGCTGTGACTGGGGTCCCACCACTGACATCACGGGTGGAGGACATGTTGGAAAACTGCTACAAAGTGCTGTGCAGCCAGCAGAGCTTACAGTCTGTCCTGTGTGTCATACAGGCTCTCACACTTAGTGTTTCTGTGACACATTGAAGAGAAGTTTGTGTTGTTCACAGTTGTGCTTGTACTGAGTGACAGCTGACATGACCTAACAGGAATAATGTGTCTGTGCTGAATGAGAAGTAACACACAATGAAGTCTTGATGCATCTCAATCATCCAGGAAAGTGAGTCTGTTGCTTCTGTTCATCTGGACGCAGCGTTTTGTGGGAGAAACGTGTCGTCATCATCAGGTGACGTCTTCAGTCTCAGCTGCAGGTTTCAGTCTTACAAACAGGACATTTGCATAAAGACTGAAAGCAGCTGCAGGAACGATGGGCTGGGAGCTCCGTTCCTTCATCTTAATTATGCAGATTCTCAGGACCATTGATCAACAACCACTGATCCATGTCCATGAGTCCCATTCACAGAGATGTGGGAATGGCTGCAGTCACAGCATGTAAGATGGAAATAAATGAGAAGTATTTAGCTGAAGTGGATTTGATTTATGTTACTTCTTTTTTAACTTGTAGTTCTACATTGGAAGATTATTGTGATATTGAAATATAAAAATACATTTATATTCTATTATTTTCTCAAAATAAGCGTCACACTCGTGGAAGCCGGTGTAGCCGCCGAAACGCCTGCATTTATGGAGACTTTCAGCCCCAGGTAGGCCAGTTATGGATCTTCAGATCCACATTATGTCAGCAGCTGTTCTCCACCGTGAACTGTGTTCAAACAAACACGCTCACGCCTCACAGACGACAGCTTACAGTCTGTAGAGATAAAGTGACTTCGTACAGCCCCGTCTTCAGTCTTGTGGAGATGATCTCGACGCTTTGGTGGATGTTACTAGCTCCTGTGCAGTATTTTGTAAAGACATGATTATACCCCGTAAGCGCGTTAAAATTTACGCTAACAATAAGCCATGGGTCACTAAAAGTGTCAAATCCTGTTTAAGGAAAAAGAGACAGGCCTTTAAAGAGGGGCTGTTACCGATTTTCAGACAGCTACCAAGGAAATGAAAATCGAGATCTTGAAAGCAAAACAGACAAAAACCTTCTTGAAAGCAAATTTGCTGCAAAAACTTTTGGGTCTGCCTGGACTTGTATGAAAACCATAGCAGGGTTTCAAAATCCCCAGAGCAGCAGTCAGGTCATTTTAGATGTTTTAATTCAGACAGAGATTTTCAAACGCTTTAAACATGTTTTATGCTCGTTTTAGTTCTTCTGATTTCAGCGAGGATATTTGGGAACTGAAACAGAAACTGAGAGATACTCAGCACTTTATCATTGAACTCAGCGATGTTAAAAAGGCCTTTCATACAGTCAATGTGAACAAGAGCCAGGTCCTGATAATATTAGTGGCCGCCTAATTAAATCTTGTGCTGATGAACTCAGGCCTATATTTCAGGTTATTTTTAACAAATCCTTGCAAACACAACATGTGCCCTCTCTTTGCAAAGAAGCAGTCGTGGTTCCTGTCCCTAAATCTAAACGACTTCAGGCCTGTTGCCTCACTTCAGTTGTCATGAAAGTCTTTGAAAAAATCATCAGAAATGTGATTATGAAGAGACTGAAGGTCAGCTGGATCCAATGCAGTTTGCATACAGGCCCAACAGAGGAGTGGAGGACGCACGTTTGACTTTACTAAATCTGATTCTTAAACATGTAGAGAGTAAAGGGACTTTTGCAAGACTTCTTTTCATTGATTTTTCTTCGGCTTTTAATACAACACAGCCCCATATTTTAATTAAAAGACTTTTAGAACAGTTTGAAATCAGGAAAAACCTGCTGGGCTGGATTTTAGATTTTCTAACTGACAGGTCACAAAGAGTGAGAATAAATGGGGTTCTGTCTGACCCAGTGTTCTCCTCCACAGGTTCTCCTCAAGGCTGCGTCCTATCGCCCTTATTATTCACTCTCTATACAAACATGTGTCAGGGCAGACATGAAAACAGGGTCATTATTAAATATGCAGATGACTCTGTTATTGTCAGCTTACTGAAAGAGGGTGAAACTAACCACGGCCCAGTCATTGATGACTTTGTTCAGTGGTGGGAGGAGTCTTATCTCCAGCTGAACATATTTAAAACAAAAGACATGGTTGTTGATTTTAGGAAACAACAAAATGGGCACGGAGTCACTTTAATTAAAGGTCAGAAAATAGAGCAAGTACAATCATATAAATATCTTGGGACCATAATCAATGAAAAACTGAACTTTGATCAAAATTGCAAATCAGTTTGTAAAAAGGGTCACCAGCACCTTTATTGCCTTAGGAAACTTGTTCATTTCCACATTGACCAAAAAATGTTAACTTTGTTTTATCGTTCTTTTATTGAGTCTGTTTTATCCTTTTGTTTGGTGGCATGGTTCGGTCAGACCTCTGTCACAGAGAAAAACTCTCTGAATCAGATAGTGAGATGGTCCAGTCGTCTGATAGGTGAGCCACAGTCTTGTTTAGCCTCCCTGTACTCTGAGCAGGTACAGAGGATGGCTTTATCAATCCTTAAAAATGGTTCCCATCCTCTAAGGGGTGAATTTCAGCTTCTTCCCTCAGGACGGAGGTTTCTATTTCCGAGATGCAGGACAAAGCGTTATAAAAACAGCTTTGTCCCCGTTGCTGTCACTGAATTAAATAAGAACTGTTTTTGATTCGAAATATTAAAGTATGTGTCACAGTGAGCTTTATATATTTACTAGGTATGTGTGTTTTTAAAGGGATGTCAAATGCTGTCATTTGTCTGTAAAGCAAATTTACCTTGCCTTTGGGTATAAATAAAGTTACCTTACCTGCAGACGCTGTGCGCAGAGGTTCAGGAGCAGAAGTCCCGTTGTAAACATATCACGGCAGACCCGACGATGTTTGCATGAACGCGCTTTTTTTAAAAGTCAGGTCAAGGCTCCAAAAGCCCAAAGGCGATATAACAGTTTGTGTTTGCTACATGGATCATTGTAGCTCAGCTTTCCTTTGTTATATTTCTTTAAGAGCTCAAAATGTGTTCATTACATAAATCAAATGTAATTTTCTCTGTAGCACTTCATGGATTTCATAAGCAACACACTGTAGTTGTTCACACAAAGCATAAAGGTAAAAACAATATACACAGTGTTATCTTCATTTTAGATGTCACAAAGTATTTGCGGCTCCCAGTGTTTTCCCGAACCCTGACCCTTTGCGTGGAAACCGGGTCCAAAAGGCTCTTTGGGTGTTAAAGGTTGCTGACCCCTGCACTAGGCCCAACTGACACATATATTTGATTCCAAATACAAAAAATAATGTGTAACCTGCTGGAAGAATGTAGGAGGTTGAGACAGGATCTCAACACTTGGTGTCTGCAACAAAAGACAACAATATGTGGGCCGATCGTGGCTCAAGAGTTGGCAGCTCGTCTTGTAATCGGAAGGTTGCCGGTTCGAGCCCCGGCTTGGACAGTCTCGGTCGTTGTGTCCTTGGGCAAAAAAGCACTTTGGGGTCCTTAGGGACGAGTAAAGCGCTCTACAAATACAGGCCATGTAATGGCAGAAACATTCTCTAGTGTAAATCCTGACTAGTTCATTAACTACAGATCAGTTTCAGTGAACATTATTCACAGAGGGATCTGAGTTCCTTATACCAGACTCTACAGAAACTGTAACACTGTACAGCTCTGCGACCCAACAATATGACAACAATGTAACACACACTAGAATCATCAAATAAAGCCCCACTAACCACTAGAACTAACTAACTAGCACTGGACACTTGCATATTAGAGATTTCTACCACCATAGGAGGCGAGATATCATCCTTGAACCAGAGCATCCAGCCCTCAATTTCGGACATAAAAAGCGACGTGGCCAGGCATGATAACACTTTGACTGAACTGCAGGACTGTGCCTCGAACCACTCTGACACCATCGCCACTCTCCAGGCCACTGTGGAGCGTTTGTCTGCGGAGGTAAAGAAGTTAGATGAGAGATGTGGAGCTCTTGAGGCACTCCAGGAGGAATAATTTAAGAACTGCAGGAATACCAGAAGGCACAGAGGGACCCAAGATGACTGAGTTGGTTCACACCTGTTGGCGGAGGCGCTATCTCTCGAGGAGAAGCCACTCATCGATCGAGCACATAGAGCGAATCGCCAGCGTCCCAAACAAAGTCATCTTCCTCGGCCCATCATCTTGAGATTGCACTACTACCACATTGGTGAGGAAATTCTGCTGAAAGCTGCAGAGAACAAGAACCTGATGTATAAGGGTTTTTAAAATAAACATCCTCCCAGATTTCCCTCCCTCTGTTGGAAACGCAGAGCCGCATTTGCAAATATGAGAGGAAGACTACGTGGGATGACCGGCGTCAGGTACAGACTGCTATACCCTGCAAAGCTGTTAGTGACCCATGGTGATGTGAGGAAAAGCTTTACCGATCCCAAAGAGACCGTAGACTACGCGGA
Source organism: Copadichromis virginalis (assembly GCF_057382275.1). NCBI lineage: Eukaryota > Metazoa > Chordata > Actinopteri > Cichliformes > Cichlidae > Copadichromis > Copadichromis virginalis. Next base: position 10,197,417 of record NW_028188589.1, read on the forward strand.
GAAGCACCTCTCCCACCCACCTTCAAATGTATTAAAAGCAAGGATATATCTATATGTCTAACGCTGACACAGCACTGTGTTTCTTCTTTTCCCTTTATATTCCATGTAAAGGTGAATATGGAGCGTTTATGGAGCTCGTTTATTGACCAGCTGTCAGTTAGAAGGTAAGAGTTACTAGGTTAACAGAGGTTAGCAGTAACAGTACGGGGAAGTATATTGTGTTGTTCTTTTGTTGGTTTTTATTTTATCCTACTTTACTTTGTTATTTTGATTTTACCTGTTGTGAGTGCTTCCCGTAATTCTCCTTTTTCTTGCGCCGCTGCGGCCAGAGTTCACAACATTACATATTTTTGTATCTATAAACAGGAAGCTGACACTCTCCAGACTTTATCAAAGGTGTGAGCGTCACAGCAGAGGCCTTTGTGTCAACGTAGCTGAAGACAAAACACAGAAACACATGAAGGAGATTTTCCTTGCCTGGATTTTATACAAATATTCTGCAGTACATCAAAAATGAAAGAAAACCATTAGTCAACATATGAACATCACCTCTGAAGTTACAGAGCTTTGATTGGAGACACAGCTGAGCGTTTTGCATTTTGCATAATTAATTACATAATTAATTATGTAACCATAATTAAATGGTTACATCATCTTTAAAGTCCCCAGAGATCAGGAAAAGGGCCTGAGGGTGCTGTGTTTGGAGTCTGCTGGTTACAGTGTGCAGGACCTCACAGGCTGCTGCAGCGTTAGCAGAGGGCGGGACATACACAGCTATCATAATCACGTGTGTAAACTCTCGTGGTAGATAGTACGGTCTCATGCTAACCGCTAGCAGCTCAATGTCCTTACAGCGTAGCGTCTCTTTGATAGAGAAATGCCCAGAGTTACACCATCTATCGTTCACAAACACAGCCAGACCCCCTCCTCCCTTCTTACCACTCTCCGCTGTTCTGTCATAAGAGGCTCAGCAGCTAAAGCAGCACACCTGGGTCTCCCAGCCTATTAAAAGCAGCCCTTTGCTTCACCTGCTTCACTAAACATTATTATTTTAAGCAGAGTGGTGTGATTTATGTAGGCATTGCTGTGTGACAGGATGACTTTTCTTGCACACCCACCAAATGAGGGCGCACATGCTTCCACGCCCACTGGTGACTGCACACATCCTTTCAAGGAAGCATTTCATTCATCCCTAACAAATGGAACAAAACACTGTGCAGCGTGTTCAGGTTTGAACGTGGCCCTGGCCTCTCTCTGCATCCACCTGGCACATGCAACACACATCCACTCCCTGCTGAACTGCTTGTATTTGATGTGTTGAAGTTTTGGTAAAGTTTGAATAAATTCCACTTTATTTATAGGAACATTTCATCTGTGGACTCCTGCTTCCCCTCTCCTTGAGCCAGTTTGTGACGGGAACATGACATAAGAAAAGTAATTTATCCCTTTTTGATTCTGTGTATCTGGCGCTCATCCAGTGAGTTCACACTTGGCAGAAACAGACTGAATTTGTCTGGAGAACTTTGGCTTCAGCCAAGTTAGATAAACACACTGTGTCTCTGTCAAAACAGCAGTGTAGTTGTGGCACCCCTGTGAGGGAATGACCACATGAATATTATTTTGTGTAAAACACTCATGTAACGGGACATTTTTCATTGCTATATGTATTTATTTTCAGTTTCTTTAAGAGGATAGAAAATCCATGTAACAGGGATTCATTTTATGTTAGAAAGCAGTGAGGGCGGAACTTTGGTGCTTGCTCCGGGGTTTCGGGGAGCAGTAAGTGGAGCCCACCTTCCGCTGCTTCCTCAGACACGTTCTGGAGGAAAGCAGAGACGCATCGTGTCTTCCTTACTCTGCTCTTCACCTGCTTTTACAGGTCGGTACACGGTGCTCGCACCGAAAATGTTGTTTATTGTCACCATGGTTACCCACGTTAATGTGAATGGGAGAGTTAAGGCGGTCCGCCAAAGTTATTTATATGTAAACACGGGAGAAAACCAGAGGAGTGTCCCGCGCGACCGCACCGCGAGCCCGCTCGTTAGGTGGAGCGCTCGTGAAGCAGAGTCAGTGCGCTCCTATGCTCTGTGCAAACGTGTTGTAATGCTCCAATCAAATCAGTTCTGTGAGATGTGAATGTTAATAGTTCTGTTAAAGTGACTGAGTAGATTAGCTAGTGTAACACAAGCACTCTGAGCAACTCTGTGTAGCTAACAGAGGCATTCATGGGTTGATTCAACAAGCTGTGTTTCATGATGCACTAAATAGTGATTTTGCCAGTAAATTACTGGAGGGAACAAATGTAATGTATTTACCAATGCTGTTATTGAATAGAACTGTTTAGCCAGTAAGACACTGCAGAAGACAATGTGATGTGTTTATTGATATGATAAAAGGATGTAGCTGTTATGGAAAGAAGTGTGAACTTGAGAAACTGAACCAGTTAAAAAGAGTATATTTCACTGATGTTGTGAAATAAGTAAATGTCATTGATGTGAATGAGGAACCAGCTGAACAGTATATTGAAAGCTCATGTTTAGTGTTTTATAGCATTTATTTGTGTGAAATAAATCAGACTCAGACACGTTCTGGAGGAAAGCAGAGACGCATCGTGTCTTCCTTACTCTGCTCTTCACCTGCTTTTACAGGTAACATATTTGTCATCGAGGTCTTCATCCTTGGGACCCGTAACATAGTAACTTCTTCATTGTTATACTTCTATAGTTTTCCCATTTTGTGAGCTGTGGATGTGGAAAGTGTCTCAGTGACACATCCACATGAAAACGGCGTTACCTTCGTTCATTTGCACGTCAAATGAACGAGCTGTTTGGACTTTAACGTCACAGCTGATGCTTCGATACTCGAACTCAAGAGTTCAGCTTCCACTCAGAGGTACAAGTACACACAGCAAAGATAAACGTGTACACAAGGTGGAACCCACAAGTGCACAGCTCCAACCAGAGATGGGCAGTAATCCGATTACTTTTTTCAAGAAACGAGTAAAGTGAGGGATTACTATTGCAAAAAAGGTAATTAGATTACTGTTACTTTCCCGTAAGCACGCTGCGTTACTGCGTTACTAAAACCGCAGCTGTGTGCAGATGAACAATGGATAATCTATCGAGTGTGGAGAGAGTGTGAGCGTGCAGCGTTTAAAGCGTGGAAGCACTGACCTTACTTTGAGTTTGACTCTGTAAAAAGTGACAAAAACATTAGCGTCCGCTGTTCACTGCGTGGGAAGACAACATGCTCACTCACTATGTGTTAATGGGCATGCTTATTTATAACTTTGATAAAATGTCATAAAAATAATTCCATGCCAGCTCACCATTGGTGATCAGGTAGTTTCTGTTCCAGTTCCAGTCCCATAAAGCATGAAGCTTGCTGCCAGAAAAGCTTCAAATCTCCTTTGAAAGCTGTTTGTGGTCTTGATTGTGGGAGCTTCAGTTGTCTGACTCCAGCTGCCACACAGTGCTCACTGATATCATTTGCAAAAACCCCAGTGTGACAATATTTATCAGTGAAGCAGAAATCAGGAAGTGACGACTTTTCTTTGAACATTTGCTAAGGCTAAGCTGTGCTTTCTACCACAGTTGGGAATTTCCTGGTTTACAACAAATTATTGTGTCAACACCGCATAAGATTTCAAACTACAGGAAAATCACTGGAGTTATAAGAGGCAGACAACGACACACACACCACATGCATGCTGTTGCTATTTATTGTGGATTAACCTGTCAAGGGCAAGAACAAAATAATTCTGCCTCAAATACAGGAAATCATAGCTTTCCTGTATTTCCTCCATTGTTGGCATGCTGGTTAGTGCTGTTGCTCCACAGTAAGAAGGTCCTGGGCTAAATTATCCATGAATGTAAACGGCTGTGTGTTTCTATCTGATAGACTGGTGAGCTGTCCAGGGTGTACCCTGCCTGGTAACCTATCACTTCAGGGTTATTTCCCAGCCCTGCTGCAACCAGGATAGAGATAGGAGGATGGTAGTTGTTGTAGACCCATTCAATTTCAATTGAAGGATTAAAATGTTCCAGGAGCTCAACTTACTCCATCTGAACATGTTTCAATCGTGTTTTATGAACACAACATGCAGGTTTACTGAATATG